>NC_068410.1:2465783-2765783 GCF_023724105.1 Carassius gibelio | reverse complement strand
AAAAAACAAAATTGGTAACACTTCACAATAAGGTTCATTAGTTAACGTGAACAAAGAATGAACAATACTTCTACAACATTTATTAATATAAATGTTAATTTAAGCATTTACTAATGCATTATTAAAAATCACAAGTTGTGTTGGTTAACGCACTTCGAATGAACAATGAAAAACTGCATTTTTATTAACTAACATTAACAAGGATATAATAAATAATGTAATAAACGTGATGCATTAAGTAATGTTAACAAATGTAACCTTGTTGTAAAGTGTTACCCCCAAAACTGAAAGGATATTATATTTAATACTTCTTGAGCAACATGCATGCAAACCTTGGGAGGAAAACACTCAAAATGCTTTTTCACCCATTTTTCAAGGGTCACTGTTGGCATATAACATAACAAGTATTGCTAAAGTCAACAGATTTTACTATTAAACCTAATCTCAGTCTAAAAATAACACAATGATGCTACCATCTTTTTAAAGTCATTTCTTCACCCTGTAATTTGGCTCCGAATCTCAGGTGAAAATTTTACTTTTGGCTCTCCTCAACAAAATAGTGGATAACTCAGAAAATATAAATCTATAACATTTAATATTCTTGTTTTTATCCCTATTTATGTTTGTCTTTCTTCAGAAAAAATACTAACAGATCCAAGTTTTAGCAGAGGAGGTTTCTGAAATTCGGTTGATTAATTGCACCCAATTTGACTTTCCTAATGTGACTTTTAAAGAAGTAATCACTGGCCGTTTTGATTTCATCCTGTCCTCAGATTGTTCTCTAGCACAGATGAGTGTGTGCCTGGATGTCTGACAGGGAGTCCGTGCACAGACAGCATCACTGCATCGCCCTGAGGCTGAACTCATGCATCTGGACCAATCTCTTCTGCTTCACAATGCAGCACTTCTGCTCAGCATCTCTGAGAATTCAACTCTTTTACAAATAAATGCAGCTTCTATGTTCTAGTCATGCTCTTTGTACTGGCGTCACTTATTCCCGCTGGTCTGGCTATACGTTGCATTTTTATTCTAATTCACAACCATTTCCACTCCAAAACATATTTAGACCTAAATGTAAGTATATGAATTGCATATGGCATTTTCATGCATTTGAATTGCAGAGTTTTTAACAAACAAATCAAAATTAATGTCATGCATATTTTTCCATGTACATCAGATATAGGCCCATAAAGAGTTTCCAAAAAAGAAGAATTTTGTTTTATTCACATGCTTTAGATGTGTTTATTATGTGTATATTTTTAAATGTATTTATTAATTAATTTATTGGCTTATTTTATTCACATTTGGCAATTTATTTAATTATAAAATGTAATTATTTATTTGCATGTTTTTTTTATTTTGCTATTCTCGCTTAATTGTATTTATTTTAGTTTACACATTTGCTTTTCCTCATGCTGTCTTTGCTTTTTTTTATCTCCTTCTAATAATTAAACCAAAAGAAATTAAAAATCTGTCATTATTTACTCAGCTACATGTCATGTAAAGATAAATGGTTTTTTAAAGGCTTTTTTTTTTTTTTTTGCTCTTTCCGGACCTCAAAAGCCACTGCTGACCTTCCACTTTCACTGAATGAAAACAGAAAGCAGAGAGGCTTGGAAATTGTACATCTCCTTTTGTTTTCCAGAGAAGACGGAAAGACATCCAGCCGTAAACAAACGAGTAAACAAGGACAGAATGTGCATTGTTTGGCTGAGATGTTACTTCAACAGCAAGCAGATGACCTGATTTTGCCATCTCATGCAAATAAAGCATCAGAATAGCAATGCAAACACGAGTTGGGGGTGTTGAAGCTGCAAACACACCCATCCGCTGCTTAATGCAGAACGGAGCGCAAAGACAAACAGACGCACTGAACGCGCAAAAGCACACTTTCCCTTTCAAATGCATGCATGGATGGATTCATGAGTTGCATTGTGTCAGAAGCAGAGCTCTTCCTCACCAAGCATGGAGAAGATGAAGTCCTTGGCCGTGTGGATCTCGAGCGCGCGCTGGTCGTCATACTCGCGCTGCTCGTGCTTGCTGAACTCGGCGATCAGCCGGTTGAGCTCCTCTATCCGGGCTCCGGACCTGAAGTCCAGCTCGGGGGCCTGCGGGACGTGTTTGGTGCTGCTCGGGGTGGCGGTGGGGCTGCTGCCAGCTGAACTAGCCCGGCTGGAGAGCGCAGGCGCCGCCATGTTCGCGAGGAGGAGACGGTGAACCGGGAGCCGCGGAGCGCACGCGCTGAACTGAAGCCGGAGGCTCGATGACGCGCAGCCGCGGACCAGCACTGATTTATATAGTTTTACTATGGAGGCCAAATTACTCAAGATTAAATCATTAATCTTAGTACACAAGATTAGTACACAAATAATTAAATACATTAATATTTAATAGTTTTTTTTTATTGCTGTGTAAATTCGCCAATGTATTTATTCATTCATTAATTTAATTAATTATGACATTAGACATTTCATTTTCGGGAGTTTTGCACATTTGTTTTTATATTTTTATCAATTGTATGAATTTCTACTTTTGTCAGAATAAATTAATTTATTCTTTGCATGCTTTTTTAATTATTTGTATTATTTTACAATTATATTTAGTTTGTTTCTTAACTTATTTATATATTTGTAAATATATATATTTTTTGTAAACCCTGCCACATAATTAGTGAATAAAAAAATTAAGAAATTCCCAAACGTGCAAATATATAAATAAATAATATGAATGAAATAAATAAACTAATGTGCAAGTATGCAAAATAAACAAAAATATTAATTCTGACAAAAAATTGATTCAATTAAAATAAAATATAGCCTAATAAAAACAAATGTGCAAACCCTGCCACATAATTAGTGAATAAAAAAATTACAAATTCCCAAACGTGCAAATAAATAAATAATATAAAATAAATACAAATACAAACAAATATGGCAACTCTGCCAAAATGCTAAATAATAAAATTATTTTAAATTAATAAAAAGAAACAATTGTGAAATGCAATTACTAAATTAAATGAGTGAGTCAAAATCTGCCTCAGATGAGTAAACTAAACAACCGCAAATAAATTAATAAATTAACTCAAAAATAGTAAAAGAGTAAACTAATATAAAAGTAAATGTATAAACACTTCCAAATATAAAACATCGATTAACACTGTTCTGCAAATAAGTTAGTAAAATTAGCGAATAAAAATAAACAAAGGTGCAAACCTGCAAATAAATATAAACATGCAAAAAAAAAAATATATATATATATATATATATATGGTAACTAGCTTGCTCTATTCTTTTTCTATTCTATCTGTTTTCTTTTTATTTATTATATTATTTAAAAGCCCTTGCTACGTGTACTGTGTAAAGCTAACTGAGACTTGATGAGACTTGGCTAACTGATTGCTTCCACTGTCCTCATTTGTAAGTCGCTTTGGATAAAATGTAAATATCTAAACTCTGACACAAATTTGTAAATTAATTTAAAAAATAACAAGAATAATCGCAAAGCCTGCCCAATAACATATGCATAGAAAAAAACAAATAGGCTATTTAAGCATGCAAATATATCAAAATCTGATTTTTGCAAGCTTTGTAAAAATGTCTAAATCTGCTTAATAAGAATTAGAATTAAAATGCATGTTACTTTTCTTTGATCGTGTCAGTGTGTCAGTGCGCGCGCTCCTCCAGCAAGCGCCGCTGTGTGCGCGCTCTGAGCCGGAAGCGGAAGTGCAAGCAGCAGCTGCACCACACCACAGTCTCTCGTGGGGTCGCAGCAGTGATGATGGCGCTGAGGGCTTCAGTGTTCAGATGGGTTTCAGAGGACATCATCAGCACACACTACCTGACGAACAGGTAACACACACACTCCTCTGACTGCGTGTTTATATCCTGAGCGCCTCGCATCACTCACAGCAGCTTCAGAGGCTTTTAATCAGCTCACCAGTAAAGCTTCAGCTTACAGTATGTGTAATGCAATGAATATCACTGTAAACATAATGGTAACGAGCAGCTGTTTAGATCTTAAACCTGTGCTAAGTTCTTTGTTATGATGGCATTTATAGATATAAACATTATTTAAGAGGAGCAGAGAACCGTTTCATTCCATCATTATTAGATTATAATGTAATATATTACATCTTAAATGTGACCCTGAAGCACAAAACCAGTCATAAGGGTCTTTTTTTTTTAAGATTTACATTTTATTTGATTATTGCACTCATAAAAACTTCATTAAATTATTGAAAATAAATGCATTAGATTTATTGTTTTTATGTTCTCTCAAGGTTACTTTTATCAAACATTTTTTTATAAATTAAGATAAAAAAAAATTCGGTGTTTCTCCTATTGAAAAATCTAAATCAATGCAATATTTGGTGGTTGTTTTGCTCTAAATAGATTCACTCTTCAGACGCAGCAGAGGTGTGGCTTTCGCAAGGTAGCGAAGAAGGTGGAGCCTAAGAAGGGCGTGGCAGAAGAGGCGGAGCAAATTGAAATCCTTCACAAGAAGGGTGTGGCTCCTGCTCCAGACCCGCCCACCCCACACGCACCCACCAGGTCATTTGGCAGACTGGTCAAACCATTTGTCTTCACCATAGGGGTAGGTATATTCTGACACAATTCTGAAACAATTTCTGTGTAAATCCACATTTTTTATTATTATATTTAGTTATATTTAGTTTAGTGGGACAGTTACAATATAAAGGACCTGTTTTACTTAATAGGGCAAAGTAGCGCACGAGCGCAATTCCCAAAGAGCGCCGATGGGCTTGGAAATTTCTGGGGGTGATTTATTAACAACGCGCAAATTAAAGAACATCGATGCAACATCTCATCTACATATTGACCAACACAATATACCAAACGCAGATCAAATTAGTGTAGTCGCAAATAAAGAACCACAGTACGTTGAAAAGAACCGGAGGCCAAAAAGTTAAGGTTTGCTAGAAGTTTTGATCAACCTTCCTAGTTGAGGGTTCAAAATAATCTTTTATTTCCTGAAGCAAGTTAAAAATAACATGGCTTGGCATTGTGTAATGTAATCTGAATTGTGATCAAGTTTTGCAGTTATTTAATCTGGATTCTATTCTGGTTTATGCATTTATTTAATTCAAATTCTGATCTGGTTTATGCAGTTATTTAATCTGGATTCTATTCTGGTTTATGCATTTATTTAATTCGAATTCTGATCTGGTTTATGCAGTTATTTATTCTGGATTCTATTCTGGTTTACTTGATTCTGATCTGCTTTATTGAGTTATTTAATCCAATTTCTGATCTGGTTTATACAATTATTTAATTCGAATTCTGATCTGGTTTATGCATTTATTTATTATGGATTCTGATCTGGTTTATGGATTTATTTAAATGATTCTAATCTGGTTTATGGATTTATTTAAATGATTCTAATCTGGTTTATGCAGTTATTTAATTCAAATTCTGATTTGCTTTATGCAGTTATTTAATCTGGATTATGATCTGACAATGTATTTTTCTTGCTTTAAATTAATACGTGTGGGAAAAATCCTCTCCCTTCTACCATGCACTTTCTCTTCTCTGCATTGCCTCCTCTTAACTACAGCCATTTAAAGTGCAAAATAGTTTGAGACCCAATTTATTTGAGCATTAAATAATGGTGCAAATACCAGTAATTTGACAAGCGCAAATGTAAGTGAAACGCATTGCATGATTAATTTGAATACTCTCCTCCCACAAATTTAGCATCGGAAAGGGAAACTTCTAGAAATGCATATTCAATAAGGTCAGGCAGAAAATTACTGTTTCCATGCCTTTTCAGCACAAATTCATCACTGTGCGGCTTTATTAAAACCTGATTTGCATATTAATTGCATATACATTTCATGAATAAAGCCCAATGTGTGTGTGTGGATTATAATCTTTTAGAATCTCGTAATAACTCCAGCTCAGTTTACAGGTTGTTCGTTCGGCGGAGCAGCGATATGGCAGTACGAAAGTCTCAAATCTCGTGTACAGAGTTATTTTGACGATGTCAAAGCTGACTGGCTGGAGAAGATCCGGCCTCAGAAACAAGGAGATTTGCGCAAGCAGGTGTGTGTCCCTTTAATGGACATAAATGTTTTCCGATGTGTGTTTTTAACAGACGTCTGTTGTTCTGCAGGTGAATCAGTGGTGGAACAGTTTAAGTGATGGGCAAAAAACAGTCACAGGTCAGTCTGAATGACACTAACTGAATTTAGGCATCCATATTACACAGATGAGCAGTTTAGATGCAGTTTTATTAAATAAACCGATACTGTCCATCTTTGTTTCATCTGAACAAATCTCTCTCTCAGGCATCATTGCAGCCAATGTGGTGGTGTTTTGTTGTTGGAGAGTTCCTTCTCTGCAGCGCTCCATGCTCAAGTACTTCACATCTGACCCCTCCTCCAGTGAGTACACTCATCTGTTTCACTTTCATAATGTGCTGCAACTGAATATCAAATTTGTCTCTTGATTACATCGCCTTAAAATGAGGAATTTCGTTTTGGATTGTAAAGATCTGATTACACTTTACACTTTTTTTGTACAGTCTGGCATGTTTTCAGGTTTTGTTGGTATTTGAAAGTAAAATATAGATTTTCAAATTGATAATATTGAGTCATAAGCAAACAGAGAAGAAAAATGAATGTAATATATTAATTTTCATTATGCACAAAATGACTGGTGGTATATCAGCAACTGCAATTCAGAGTGCTATACTTGAAGATAAAATATGATGTTATTTAAAATAGTATGAAAAAAAGAAAAGAAACTACAATTAAAAATAAAATAGAAATATTTTTAAATCAAAAACTGATAAGAGAAATAACAAAATTACAACAACATAACATTAACTGCTTTATTTTGATTCTGATCTGGTTTGCAGTAACTTAATCTGCATTGTTATCTGGTTTGTACAGTTGTTTAATCTTGATTCTATTCTGGTTTATGCAGTTATTTATCTAATCTGAATTATTATCTAGTTTGTGCAGTTATTTAATCTGGATTGTAATCTGGTTTATGCAGAAATTTAATCTGAATTGTGATCTTTCCACTGTTATTTAATCTGGATTGTGATCTTGGCAATGTTATTTAATCTGAATTGTGATATTTGCACTGCTATTTAATCTGGATTGTGTTCTTTCCACTGTTATTTAATCTGAATTGTAATCTGGTTTATTCATAAATTTAATCTGAATTGTTTTCTTTCCACTGTTAATTAATCTAGATAGTGATCTGGTTTACGCAGTAAATTAATCTGAATTGTGATCTTGGCAGTGTTATTTAATCTGGATTGTGACCTGGTTTATGCAGCAATTTAATCTGAATTGTGTTCTTTCCACTTTTATTTAATTTGGATTGAGATCTAGTTTGCACAGTCATTTAATATGGATTGTGACCTGGTTTATTCAGTAATTTAATCTGAATTGTGTTCTTTCCACTTTTATTTAATTTGGATTGAGATCTGGTTTGCACAGTCATTTAATCTGGATTGTGACCTGGTTTATTCAGCAATTTAATCTGAATTTAGATTTTTGCACTGTTATTTAATCTGGATTGTGATCTGGTTTCAGAGGTGCTGTGTTGGCCCATGCTGCTGTCCACATTCAGTCACTATTCTCTCTTTCACATGGCGGCCAACATGTACGTGCTCTGGAGTTTCTCTTCGAGCATCGTCAACATGATGGGCAAAGAGCAGTTCATGGCGCTCTACCTCTCCTCAGGTCTGGGTCATTTGAGAGTTTAAAGATTCCCAAAACCATCCTACGCTCCTTAAATTCATCAGTGTTTTTTGATTTCATCTTTCTGTGCCCGTGTTCTCAGGTGTGATTTCTACGTTTGTCAGTTATGCGAGTAAAACAGCGATGGGTCGGTTCGGTCCATCACTGGGGGCGGTGAGTGTGTTTTCAGATTAAACATGTCAGGATTTCACCAGTGTTCATGTGGATGTAGTGAACAGATTATTGCATTGTGTCAGTCAGGGGCCATCATGGCTGTCCTAGCAGCTGTTTGCACCAAAATGCCTGAAGCCAAACTGGCCATCATCTTCCTCCCCATGTACACCTTCACCGCCGGAAACGTGAGTCTCTGTGTGTGTGTGTGTGTGTGTGTGGGAGATGTTTGTTGTTGTTGTTTTAAGTAATGATAGACACATTCTAATGATCTTCTCTTGCCAACAGGCTCTCAAGGCCATCGTTGCCTTGGATACCGCAGGCTTGATTCTGGGATGGCGTTTTTTCGATCACGCAGCTCATTTAGGTGGAGCTTTATTCGGCATGTGGGTGATTTATCTCTGTCTTCGCTTACATTTAGATCAGTCTAGATGTTTTTGAAAGGAGAAAGTGTTGTTATTGTTAACAGGAGCTATTAAATATTGAGTTTATGAATTGAAATAAAGCTGAAATGAAATAAAATAAAATAAATATTAGAGGAAAAACTTGTAGTGAAAATTAGAAATGTAGCCTTTGCAACTAAAACGAGTAAAAAATGTATTTAAAGCTGAAGAAACAAATAAATATATATAAAACAGAAACTAATAAAAATGGCAAAACATATAATTAAATGACTAAAATTAAACCCGAAAATAATAAAATTTAATTATAGGTCAAAATATGAATACATATACAAATAATACTAATATAACGCTGGCAAATTACTTGCACCACTGTTAATTCAGTATCATTAATATACTATTAGAGTTTTTTTTTTTTTTTAGTTAATCTTATTTTAATTATCTAAAAATAATTTTCATGGTTTCAGTTGAATATAATAACCCTGGTATGTAGTCACTCGTTTGACAAGCATTATAACAGCAGGTTAATAGGTTAATCTTTTTACCAGTTGTAAACATGTAAATATAAGCATGTTAATTCTCTCTCTGTGTGTTTGATGTCTGTTTCTTCCTCTAGCTGGTATATCGTTTATGGTCACGAGCTGATTTGGAAGAACAGAGAGCCGCTGGTGAAGATGTGGCATGACTTCAGAACGAAAGGACCGGGTGCTGGCGGAAACGGCCCGATCTAGAGCCATGCATCATGGGTGACGTGAAGAACAAACTATTTGGAAAATGGACACAAAGACACAGATATTAATGCACTTGAAGCTCATATTCTGTTTTGTATTCTGTGGGAGAGTCATAGCGTGAGGTCTGCTTGAGTCACAGTGAGTATTACTGTGATGTCATTATGCCCCGCCTCCGATTTGAAATTCGAAACCAACAAACTCCACCCACTTGTTTAAAAATTCTAATTTATCAGGAGGGGCGGAGCTCTAGGGACACTATACGTCTCAGTGACATTCAGCATCATGTACAGAAACTAAAAAAGTTTAAATAGTCTGTAACTGTAATTTTGAAAAATAAAATTATTACTTAAAATTCTGTTGTCAAAAAAAAGTATTAGGTGCCAGCTTTTGTTTAATGTGCTATAATTGTGTTCTGCTTCCGTTTTGTTTATGTTCTGAGTTTCAGATGAGACTTTGGTCCTTGTTAAATGTGAATGATTAACCCTGTTTCTCTATAACACACACACACACACACACACACCTGTTCTATATGTCTCATCAGTAGAAACCGTTTCAGTGTTGTTTTCTCAGATAGACCAAAGTTCAGTAACAGTCATGGTATCATAATGGCTCATGAACAATGCGTCTGTTTTCCACTTCCTCATGTTTTCATGAAGTCACTGTATCGCTCGCCTCTTCCTGTTTCTCAGTTATCACTCCTTAACCTCCGTCGCATCACTCTTTTCTCTCCCATTGTCACTCATTTTGCAGTCTTTTAGTTTTTTGGGGTTTCTTGAAGGAACATCCAGCTCATATTTCACCCCAAATTCACAAGAAATCTAAAAATTAGGCAAAAAAACAAAACAAAGTGAAGCCTAATGTTAGAGTTTTAGGTTTTTGTTTTTTCCTGTTGTCAAAAGCTTGTGGTCAGTAAGGTTTTTATTTTTTATAGATCAAAAGTGTCATTTAGAATGTAACAAAAGAGTTCTATTTCAAATAAATTGAAAGTTCTTTAGAACTTTCTAATTCATCTGTGAATCCTGGAAAATTAAATGCATCACTGTTTCCACAAAAATAGTGATCAGCACAACTGTTTTCAACATTGATAATAATCAGAAATGTTTCTTTAGAAATGCACATCACAGAAATAAATTACACTTTACCACCTATTCCCACAGAAACTTCTTTTAAATTAGAATTGTTCATTTTCGATCAAATGAAACGTCTTACAAAAGCACCCCAAACTTCTGGACATGAATGTCATTTGTAACTGATCTTTAAGCACTTGAGTGGAATAAAGCCTCTGGTTGTGTTTGTTGATCGTGGCGTGAGCAGTGTCCTGTGAAGTGTGTGAAACAGACGGATGACCCTGAATCAAGAGACGGCTCTCATCTGGACAGAAGGCCATCTCTCTGCCCCCTTTTTGTGTTTTGAAGAGGGTTATTGACCTAAAGCCAATATTAACTCAGTGACACTCGCCCATCACTGCTGTCTTACATATAGACGGAAAACCCTGCTCAAAAGCCACAATTTCAGGGGACACCTATCTAAATTATTCTTGATTATTAGATCGCAGTCCGATGGGAACCAAACAGGTGCGTGTTAAAATTCATTTTCATCAATATAGTGATCAGTAGCAATTTCTGATTGTGCTTTGGGTCTAAACTGATAAATATTTTTAGATATACTGTTAAACTTTTTTTAAATATAAGTGTCTTTTGTTTTAAGTATGCTTTATTTCTATTATTTAGATAACAAATGAAGCATACAAAAAAATGTAAACTGATTTTATTTTAGATGCCAAGGCAATATTTCTCATTTTCATTTTGTTTAACAATGTAAAACGATGGTAAATAAAACTATATAGTAATAAAAGTGACAAAATTACTAAAGCAACTCAAAGAAAACCTAGTTTTAAAAATACAGATGAAACCGTAATAGTATTTCAATTATATTAAAATAGCATTGGTTCCTGAAAGGCTTTGTACATCATCATCATAATGAGAGAAGCACATTTATATGCATGTTATCAGATTAATAAGTTCCTAAGTTAAGCCCTGCATGATTGTTTTTATTTCACAAGAGTTTGAAGTCAAACATTTGACCAGTCATGAAAAGAACACGTCTGATTGTCTCACAAATACTTAAAGTTCTTTAATGACATCAATAGTTCCATTTAGAACCTTTGTGCTGAAATAGTTCTCTTCAAGAGTTGATGGTTCTTTATGAAACTTTAAAGGGTCATGAAACCTTAAAACACAGTCCTGAGATGTTATGATTATTAAGAAAGTGTTTATTTTTTAAAAAAAATTCGAACTTCCACTGAATTGTGATGTGTAATATAATCAGTTATTAGAAAAATGTTCGGGGATTCATTAAAATTTCTATCAAACTTTGATATTTTACCCTTTTGCGTGCACCATATTAGCATTTTTAGACGGGTTTGTTCATTAATGTGTTTTTCCAGCCTGATGAATCTCCTTTTCTGGTTTTATTTGTGTTTTGGTGCTTCAAAGAACCTAGAATCCAATATACTGATGTGAAGAAGCATCTTCAAAAACAGCAAATTATGAGCCCTATAAAACTTAACCCAAGAACCATTGAAGATCCTTTATTTTGAGAGTACAGTTTCGTTCAAAAGTTCGCACACACCTTGCAGAATCTGTAAAATGTTACTTGTTTAGTGAAAAAAAAAAAAACATTATTTTGTCCTGTCTTGAAAAAGAAATACTTAATACTGTGTTTTTGTTTAGTGATGGTTGTTTGTGTGTCCTATGTTTGTCCTGAGCAGTTGTACTAATTGCTGTTCTTCAGAAAAGTCCTTCAGCTCCCACAAATTCGTTGGTTTTCCAGCATCTTTTGTGTTTTTGAACCCTCTCCAGCTGTGACTGTATGATTTTGAGATCCATCTTTTCACACTGAGGACAGCTGAGGGACTCATACGCCTCTATTAAGATCCAGGGGGTGAAAGATCAGAGTAAGTTTGACTTATTTTGTGCTCTGGGAAATATTCAAGTGTCTGCCGAAAGCTCCCAGCTCTTAATGCATCTTCATGCATCAAATAAAAAAAATAACATGCATTTTATATGATCCCTTTGGTAAAAAATAATGCACGTTTTTCAGATCTGCAAGGTGCATGTAAACATTTGAGCACAGAGTGAATAGTCTCAGAATCCCTGGCTCAGGATGGCATCGACGGTGTTTCAGCTGATGGGAATGTTTCTGGGAATCGTGGGCTGGTGTTTGGAGTCCAGTTCTATCAACTCAGCCGTGTGGAGGAAATCCAGTCACGGGGAGGCTGTGGTGACGGCCAGCTCTCAGTTTGAAGGCCTGTGGATGTCGTGTGCATCTAACTCACTCGGAGCCATTCACTGCCAGAGATTCAAGACCGTTCTGGGCCTTTCAGGTGAGACACACACACTCCACGTGGACTTCGCTCACATTACGTCACACTGCTGCTTGGTTTCAGTGATACAGTATCATGAGTGTTTTACTGGACGCTCTGGCTCAATCCTGTGACAAAACGAGGTTATACTAGTCATAAAAACTCATAAAACACCCACACCTTTACTCTAGAATACAGCACAGTTTTCTGCAGAAGTGTCTCAAATGAACCATGCTTGCAGTTTAACTCAATTTAGGATTTTAGAATTGGTTTCTTTTAATTTATGGGTTTTAGATTTAAATTGGCAACAATCTACAGCAAGATTAACTGAAATTTGATTTACAGGAAGTGGATTTACTTAAAAAAAAATACTTATAATAAAAGTAAAAATACTTTTTTTAACTAAAACTAAAATCATTTTCAGAAAGATAATTGAATAAAAAATAAAATAATAATAATAAATAAAAATTAAAATAACATGAAAATTGGTAATACTGTCGTAAATATTAAATAAAATACATAAGTTCAAGTACTAAAATTAAGATAAATAAATATAATTAACAAAATTACTAAAACCTTAACTAAAAATTTAATGAAAACTAAAAATATTAAAAAAAAATCATTTTAAATATTAATTAATACTATAATTAGGGTTATTATAATAAAATAAAAATAAATACTTTCTTTGAGCTAGTTGCCAATGCAATGTTTATCTTTTTTTTACACATATTTTATAAAAATAAAAAACATGACAAAAAAAAACTAAAGAGTAAGAGAAGTGAAAACAGAACAATAAAGGCAAACTCATAATGTTAACAAAAACCCATTATGCTATATCAATGATACTAAAATAAAAGTATACACAAAAATATCAAACACTGATCTGGCTTGAAGACTTCCTAAACATTCATGCAAGACTTTAAGCCTTCATTCAAAGTTCATCTTGATAACCCTTCCTCAGATACAAACGACCCCTTGCTTCGGCTATGATTTGTATAAAGTGTGTTCAGGCACACACAAAATCTATGGTTTGACTTTCTCATTCTTTAAGCTACACACACCTCGCCCCCAGTTTAAGCTCATTACAGGTGAAGGATTTTAGAGGCTATTATGGAGGTCAAATTCAAACTTTTCTCTATCGAGCGGAGTCACATGACTCTTCCTGTATTGACTGCCATGGTGTTATCTAGTGCAGGCCACACAGGAGGGACGATGGTTTATGGTTTTATGACTCTTATAACACACTGACACAGTCAAACGCATCTCATCCTGGTCCGGCGCTCTTTTGGGGATTGATTCTAGAGTTTACTGGATACTGTGTGGATTTGATCATGTCGACCGGGGTTGAGCTGTTGGGGTTTCTGATGTGTTTGGGAGGCTGGCTGCTCTCCTTCGTATCGTTGGTGAATGATTCGTGGCGCACGTCGACGTTTGCGGATCAGTTGATCACGTCGGTGTGGTACTATCAGAACCTGTGGCAGTCGTGTACTGAGGCAAGCACCGGCATCACCAGCTGCAAGCAGTTTGAGTCCATGCTGTCTCTGTCCGGTAACACACACACACACACACCTCACACACACACTAACTAGGAAAAATGGACTGAGGGGATAAGGGGTCATGTGATTTGTCATTTTCAACATTGTTGGTATTTTGTAACAAATTTACAATGGAAAAAAAAACATATTTAGAATTATTATTTACAAATATCGTCATGGTATAACTATTTAATTTAGTACAATTTACTTTAAATAAAAATAAAAGAATAGGCTTCATTTCATATACTATAAAATGTTGTATTTCTTTTGTTTTATATATCATTACCGTATTTATATAGCACACTAGAATTGGTATTTCATTAATTTTGGGTCAGATTTAAAAAAAAAAGTCAACAAATAGTTTAAAAATAGTGAAATATTATTAGAATTTAAAATAGCTGTTATTTATGTGAATATGTGTTAAAGTGTAATTTATTTCTGTGACGCACAGATTAATTTTCAGCCTCATTTCTCCAGTCTTCAGTGTCACATGGTCTTCAGAAATCATTTTAATACGCTGCTTTGGGGCTTAAGAAATATTTCTGATTATTATCAATGTTGAGTACGGTTGTGTGCTTCATATTTTTGTAGAAACTGTGATATATTTTATTTTGCGGGATACACAGATGAACAGAAAGTTCAAAAGAACAATGTTTATTTTAAATAGAAATGATTTTTCACATTATAAATGTCTTTACTGTCACTTTTCATCAATTGAATTTGTCCTTAATGAATAAAAGTATTAATTTCTTGAATGAAAGTGTGCTTCAAAATTGTAGAAAAGTGTAAGCAATTATATTTTGCATTTTTGACAGTATTTTCAAAACAAAATGTGTTTTTTTAATCAGAATAAATGAAAATTAATTAAAGTCTATTATGATAATTTAAAAAATAAATTTAAATTAAAATAAAAAGCAAAGTCAGAATTAAAAGAACATTGTCTCAAGAACAGGCTTTACTTTCATGCAAAATTTAATTAATTCATTATGAATAATATATTTTTCTTTCCCTTTTGGGGTGAAATATGATCTGGACTTTGATATTAATTTTACACTCTCAGAAAAAAGGTACAAAAAGCTAAAAGATATGTTTTTGTACCTTATTTCCTTGTAAATGTTATATATTTGCCCCTTAATGGGTACATTAGTGTTTTAAAAGCACACATTAGTAGCTCAAGTGTACTTATTAGTACACTTTAAAAGCAGCTTTTATCTTTTTTATGAGAGAAAACCATGGCGTTGCCTCGTGGTAATGTTCAAAGATCATATGCATGTACTACAATCTTTATTACTCCCATGGTACATGCGCTCTTAGTCATTTATGTGTTTGCATGTCAATTATTGTGTGTGTGTTTTGTAGGATACATCCAGGCCTGTCGGGCTCTGATGATAATCGCTCTCATTCTGGGTTTGCTGGGTGTTATTCTGGCCGCGATGGGACTCAAGTGCACTAAACTGGGCAGCACATCTGAGGAGACGAAGGGCAAGATCAGCCTCACCGCCGGGATCATGTTCATCCTGTCAGGTCAGTGTAATAACACACACTCGGACTGAATGATCTGAGCAGTTTCACATGTTCTGTCTGTTCTCTCTGTCAGGTGTGTGTGTAATGGTAGCTGTGTCGTGGTACGCCGCTCGAGTCGTTCAGGAGTTCACTAATCCTTTTTACGGAGGAACAAAGTGAGTAAAATATGAGGTTATTTAACCTCCATGCTAAATATTAAAAAAGAGTGTGCATATGTGTTTCTGTTGAATCTCATATTTCGTCCACATATAGTCTGATACAGTGAGATTATAGAGGGGGAAAAAACTGTTCAGTTTTATCAACAGAATATGCAATTTGCTGCAGATTCTGATTTACATCAAGAAATCCTGAGAGCTTTATAACAGTGAGCAGATACTTATGAAAAGATCTAAATATCCAAGTTTATTGCTGGGGACAATATAGTAGTCGCTGGATATTGTTAGGGATGCATGTCCTTATAAATATCAGTCGTCACTCTATATCTCCAATAATATGTTTTATAAGATTATAAAACATTATCAAAACATATAATGCAATGCAATCCAGTGCTGACTGAGAGAAGATCAGAAGATGTGAGATGTTCTGGAGGCTTGTGAAGATCATTCCTCCGCTGAGGAACAGTGAAAGTAAAGCTTCTGGAAACAAACGCTCCTCAAAAGATCCTGAGGATCAGATTTGAGACTCTTAAACATGATTGATGGAGAATCAAGTAAAGCTGAACTGCTTCAGTCCAGGAAGAGTTCATCTGGAAATCCCACTGGAGTTATTCTGACCTTTACTTGATCACAATCAGTCAAGATCTGACAGCAGAAAGACTTGTGAAGTGAGCTTTTACATGAGAAAAAGCACACTTTTGGACATTAGGCACCTTGGATTATCTTGTAAATGCTGTTTGAGATGAATAAACACGCTTGCATGCGTATGTTTCAGGTATGAGCTGGGAGCCGGTCTGTATCTGGGATGGGCGGCTGCAACTATGGCTATATTGGGCGGAGGAATCCTCTGTTCTTCCTTCAAGAGCTCAAGACCTGCACAAACACGGTGAGTCTCTTACCAGAGACAGATCACAGCTCGAAAACTCATCTGTGATGAATTCCTCTCTCTCTTTCTCAGGGGTCATGACTATAAATACAGCTCCACACAGCCGCAGAAGATCTACATGCCAGCGCCAGCGTCAGAAAACAGCGCCTCTAAAGCTTACGTCTGAGCCTCTCGTTTTACCTTCATTTTTTTGTACATGGAAATGTGTATTTTTTTTTTATACATGCATTTCAGAAGTCAACAAACTGAGCTTATTTAATGAAATGAATGTATGTACATGGTTCATTATTTCATAATCTTGCCTCAGAATGTATATAACTTTCTCCGCTTATATGAAAAGACTTCAGTTTTCAAGTTTCAATCAGCAAATGTTGGCAGTGTTTCAGATAAGATCCTGTTAGATCATTTTTTTTATAATTCTCTGCATGCATGTAAAATATCAGCTTTGACTCAATTCTGATACAAAAAACGTACTTTACAGTAGAGTTATTTTTTTCAAAATCTTTTGTTACTTGAATGTTTTTTTTTTTTACTTTTTAAAACTTTCATTTAGTTTAACTTGAAGTACTTAAATAACTAAAACTGAAATAAAAATGTAGAAAAACTATTGAAACTAACACAAATTACAACAAAAATTACTAAAAAAAGAAAAGAAAAAAAGAAATCAAAATATTAATCAAAACTTTCTTTTCAGCATCACATCACTTCCCTGTACATTTGTTTCTCATTAAATCTCCCATTAACTTTATATATCATGTAAATTGTCATGCTATGGATCGATTTTAGTATGTTATATAAATGTTACATGGTCTGTTCTGGTGTTTTGAGAAGCTCATTATTTTCTGAAATTGCTAGTTTGTGTGTTTTGTCATTGTTTCTGTGAGTAAACCAATTCTGTGAAATTTTAGAAGTTTTACTGCAGTTTTCAGTTAAATCCCAGAGATTTATTTTATTTTCAGTTTATTGGAAATAGCGTCTAGCATGCGCTCGTTTCCTTTGAAGACAACCTGTTATCGCGGGCCCGCTCTGAAGTCCGGATCTGACTCGGCTCAAATGATTCGCGGACCCGCTCTGAAGTCCGGATCTGACTCGGCTCAAATGATTCGCGGACCCGCTCTGAAGTCCCGATCTGACTCAAATGACTCAAATGATTCGCGGACCCGCTCTGAAGTCGCGATCTGACTCGACTCAAATGATTCGCGAACCCGTTCTGAATGCCGGAACTGACTCAAATGACTCAAATGATTCGCGGACCCGCTCTGAAGTCGCGATCTGACTCAAACGATTCGCGGGCCGCTCTGAAGTTCCGATCTGACTCGACTCAAATGATTCGCGAATCTGCTATGAAGTCCCGATCTGACTCGACTCAAATGATTCGCCAACCCGCTCTGAAATTGTGATATGACTCAAATGATTCGCTAACCTGCTCTGAAGTCCCGATCTGACCCAGCAAATACTCATTGAAAAGACGTCGAAAAAGACGTCATTGGCTGACGTCTAAACAAAGTTAAAATTTAGGTGAAAAGTTAAAGTTGAAAAGATTAAAACCTAATTACAACCGTGAATTATTTTTCGTATTCCTAATTAGTGAAAATGAGACAATTCACAGTATATTGACACATTTATTGACACATTACATCTTTCATGTAAATTCTTGATCACATCTTTAAGCCTCCTTTGATTAAACAGACCGTAAAAACAGTAATATTGTGAAATATAACTACAGAAATAATTGTTTTCTATGTGGATGCATTGTAGAATGTAATTTATGCCTGCAAACTGAATTTTTAACACAATTACTCCAGTCTTCAGTGTTACATGAAACCATTATAATATATGATTTGCTGCTCAAGAAACATTTCTGATTATTATCAATGTTTAAAACAGTTGTGATGCCCAATAATTTGTGGAAACCATTACATTTATTATTTTAATAGACCTTGCAAACGAGTAGTATTTATTTTGATTTGTTTTTATCAATTTAAAAGTCTTTACTATAAACTTATCAAATTAATCCTTCTTTCTGTATGAATATAATTTTTCAAGACAATAAACTATGATCTCTGCCTGATCTCTGATCTTCTGCTTCTTCCCAATTCTGGATTAATGAGCCAGGGCAGATGTTTCCACTTTGAATGCTTTAGCCTCACTGTTTTTTCTCCAGCATCTAAAGTGAGAAAGAAAACAGTAACTAAAATGTAAATTAATAATACAAAAACAATGGTTGTCCTTGTGCAAAATGTACAAATTAAAGTGTGCTCATTCTTCATGAGGGATTATTAACTAATTAGTATATCAGGGGTTGTCAACTCTGGCACTTAAGGTGAGACCTAGGTCTCTGCAGAGTAAAAGTGGGCATTTATGATTTAGTGTGTGTTTTCAAACTGCTGGGTGTTTCTAAATCATGCAATCAAAATGATCCCCCTTACCTAACCCTACCCCTAAACCTACCATCACTACGTCAGCCAATCAGGTATCATGGTCTAAAAACACCTTGATGTGGTAACTCCCATGACTTTCCTGCAGAGACCTTTGCTTAGGTCCACTGTCATGCAGAGTGTACGTCTCAGCACTGGTAAGTACTGGTAAGCACTGTGGCTCACTGTACACTGGTGGCTTTTTCTGTCCTCATTGTACAACATCACTACTGACATTAATGCACAACAGTAAAACTGATATCTTTCTTTTAATGCTATTTACAGCACATTATGATAAATACTTTATTACATGTATGTGCAAGATTTAATTCACACACATATATTATGAAAATATTATGTAAACACACACACATATATAAGAAAATTACAGATTCATGCTGATGTAGGCAAAATATATTGTGAAAGATGCATATAAAGTTACCTCTTGTAGTTAGCATTAAGGTGCTAACGGACTATTTCTGAAGACACTGACCATTTCTATAAAGTACATTTTCAACGAAAGCGTGTCATTTACATGAAAGAAAGTTTCAGGGACCCTTTTATGTAACATTTGTGTAATTTAGGGATCAAACTTACCTGAAATTAGTGAAAACAACCATGAAAAACCGTCCGTTCAGCTGCTTGAGAGTTGGGCTGAGCCCCGTTTCCATGGTGACGTCCTCCGCTCCAGTTCAGCGCGTGACCATCAAGTGTTTTCAAAATATATTTCAATATATTTAACAGTGCTTCAGACATGATGTCTAATATATTTCTTCACTAGTTTATGTTAATGGCTTTGTGGTGCGAAATAAAAGTTTTTTTCTGCTAAATTGACATTTATTTATTCATTTATTTTGGGGCTAAATTTGGATAAACATTAAAAATAAATCTGAAAACCGATCTGACTCGACTCAAATGATTTGCGGACCCGCTCTGAAGTCGCTATCTGACTCAAATGACTCAAATGATTCGCGGACCCGCTCTGAAGTCCCGATCTGAGTCAAATGATTCGCGGACCCGCTCTGAAGTCGCGATCTGACTCGGCTAAAATGATTCGCGGACCCGCTCTGAAGTCCCGATCTGACTCGACTCAAATGATTCGCGGACCCGCTCTGAAGTCCCGATCTGACTCGACTCAAATGATTCGCGGACCCGCTCTGAAGTCCCGATCTGACTCGGCTATGATTCGCGGACCCGCTCTGAAGTCCCGATCTGACTCTACTCAAATGATTCGCGGACCCGCTCTGAAGTGCCGATCTGACTCGGCTAAAATGATTCGCGGACCCGCTCTGAAGTCCCGATCTGACTCTACTCAAATGATTCGCGGACCCGCTCTGAAGTGCCGATCTGACTCGACTCAAATGATTCGCGGACCCGCTCTGAAGTCCCGATCTGACTCTACTCAAATGATTCGCGAACCCGCTCTAAGGTCGCGATATGACTCAAATGACTCAAATGATTCGCGGGCCGCTCTGAAGTCCCGATCTGACTCGGCTCAAATGATTCGCGGACCCGCTCTGAAGTCCCAATCTGACTCCCGAGGCCGCTCGTGATGCTTACTTATTAATTATTAGTTATTTATTTAATAACCTTGATGCTGATTTGCTACATGAGAAACATTTCTGATTATTACCAATGTAGAAAACCATTCATATTTTTGTGGAAACTGTGATACATTAAATTTTTCAGGATTCACTGATGAATAGTTCAGAACAACAGCTTTTATTCGAAATATAATTATTTTGTAAAACTATTTTTTTGTCAGTTTTGATCAATTTAATGCATCCTTGCTTAATAAAAGTATTAATTTCTTTAAACAAATTTGAAGTGTAGATATATGAAGTAATTTGTGAGATTTGGTTTATCTTGTACAAAATCAGACCTTGTTTACACAAACTTTAAAATAAAATACATTTTGGGAACTTTTTAACACAATATCACAAATTTTACTGTTAATATAAAATAATTTTATTAGCACATTAGCATTTAGTCTAAGAAGCCTTCAGTCTAGATCTACAAAGAAAAGGCCAAGAACAATACACATCACAGGATATGGCACAAACATAGAAAGTAAAAGAAATGGACACAGCGACCCCATTGGAACTCAATTGAGACAAGTGAAGCCCATTTTTAGCGTTTTTTAGCACTTCCGTTTCTGACGCGCAGACTCAAACTAAGCTTGATGACGTCAGCAACCTGTCTGACCGATGTAAATCTTGTAGTAGCTGTGCGTGCAAACTGCCATCGTTAATCTTGCAGGGACGGCGAGCTTGAGCGCGGAGTTCTTTGTCGTGAGTGAGCAGGAGTAAGTATTCTGATTAATTATTTTGTATAATATTTTAAAATGTAACGCCAGTACGCACATTAAGTTAATTGCCTGCAAGCCTCTCCTCCTGTCTGTACCGTAATATGACAGAGAGTCGAGTGGTTATGACGCAATCGTTAGCCTATTTTTACAAAAACTGTTTATACGGGGCCATAATGTAACATAGAAGGTAATGGAGCCCTTTATACATTGTCATGTATCTTTAGAAATAAATAATGGACAAACAGAGTCTTTAAATGCCTCAGATGTAAAGTTATTCGCTATCAAAGTGATGCCAAAATGAAAATGAAATGAAGTTGGTATATGTGGTTTATGGGGACTTTCCATAGGCGTAATTGGTTTTAATCTGTACAAACTGTATTTTCTATTTTCTATTGCCCTACCCCAACCCTACACCTAAACCTAACCCCCACAGGAAACTTTGTGCATTTTTGGATTTTCAAAATAACTAATTCTGTATGATTTATAAGCGTTTTGAATTACGGGGACACTAAAAATCCTCATAAACCACCTCCTCATTGTAATACCTGTGTCATACCCATGTCATTATACAAATTTGTGTCCTCATTAACCACATAAACAAGCTCACACACCCCCACACCCCCACACACACACTCTCTCTCTCACACACACACACTCAGAGACATACACACACACACACACTTACGCCGCTGGTCCTTCATGCTGCATGATCTTCAGGGCACAATCCATTGTGTTTTTATATTTATGAGCTTCCAAACCCTAAAAAAACACACTTTCATTAAAACTTAATTTCCAACAGAAGTTCTCTAGTACACACTTCACCTTAAAAACATTGTTATTTTATAATAGCAAGTTACAGTAATTACCAACATAGTGCTACAATCTCAGCTGATTGAAAAAAAAGAACTGAAATTTGGGGCAAGAAACCATAAATATCAAGAGCTGATTATTTTATTTAGATTTTAATATGATATTGATTTGTTTTCTTGTTTCTTCTAATATTTAGTTTTCCTGTATTTTTTTTTATTTATTTTATACAGCACGTTCTTATTTTTTAAAGTGCTTTATAAATCAAAATTCTGAATACATTTTAAATAAATGTGAATAATAATCTTGATAACTGATCTGTGCACCTGCATTCTGGTCTTGATGACGTCCAGCGGCGTGTTTCCAAACACACTCGCTGCTCCTGCGATCGCACCGAACGCTCCGGTGATGACGGGGTTGATGGATTTGTTGGGATTGTCACCTAAAACACATCCAGAAAACACCCAAAGTGATCAGATGAGACTCTTTCTGAGTGTTTTATATTCAGTGACTGTTTTATATTCAGACTCTTTCTGAGTGTTTTATATTTATATTCAGATGCTGCAGACTCTCACCCTTGTACCAGTTCCTCAGAGAGGTCATGACGAAGAACCGGATCGCCTGATTGGATCCCTGTTTGAGGACGGTCGCTGTGAGGCCTTGATACGTCCCTCTGATTCCTGAGAGACACATTCAGAGCATCACTTACTAAAACATCACATTATATAGATCCCATCATATGCACTTTAAACTCTTTACATTGAATTGCAGTTTACACCAAGAGTGACGAATCTGAGATGAACAAACATTTTATATTGTTTCCAATACTTACAATTATTCACATAAAACAAAAAAAATTATATATTTTTTGTTTGTTTGAGAAAAGCATACTGGAATGATAGACTATGCCAAAATAATCCAAAACTTAAATACAACATACTATCATTTCTAAAGCAATTGCTTGCTAGAAGACTTTTTTTTTTTCATTTGATTTATTTGTAGCTCCTAATATAAAATTAAAGCCTGAAATGGTCCTGGCAAAATACAAGTAAAAATAAATAAATAAATGAAGGTGAATTAAATTTATATGAAATAAAATAAAATAAAAAGGATGCAAATAATAAAACGATGAAATGATTCGCGAACCCGCTCTGAAGTCGCGATCTGACTCAAATGATTCGCGAACCCGCTATCTGACTCGACTCAAATGATTCGCGGATCCGCTCTGAAGTCGCGATCTGACTCAAATGATTCGCGGGCCCGCTCTGAAGTCCCGATCTGACTCGACTCAAATGATTCGCGGACACGCTCTGAAGTCGCGATCTGACTCACATGACTCAAATGATTCGCGAACCCGCTCTGAAGTCCCGATCTGACTCGACTCAAATGATTCGCGGGCCCGCTCTGAAGTCGCGATCTGACTCAAATGATTCGCGAACCCGATCTGAAGTCCCGATCTGACTCAAATTACTCAAATGATTCGCGAACCCGCTCTGAAGTCCCGATCTGACTCGACTCAAATGATTCGCGGGCCCGCTCTGAAGTCCCGATCTGACTCAAATGATTCGCGAACCCGATCTGAAGTCCCGATCTGACTCAAATTACTCAAATGATTCGCGAACCCGCTCTGAAGTCCCGATCTGACTCAAATGACTCAAATGATTCGCGAACCCGCTCTGAAGTCCCAATCTGACTCGACTCAAATGATTCGCAAACCCGCTCTGAAGTCCCGATCTGACTCAAATGACTCAAATGATTCGCGAACCCGATCTGAAGTCCCGATCTGACTCAAATGATTCGCGGGCCCGCTCTGAAGTCGCGATCTAAATGATTCTCGGACCCGCTTTGAAGTCGCGATCTTATAATAATTAACTTGGTCCCTTTAGCTAAACACCTTGGATTGGAAATTACAATAAAGATTCATCAATACATTTATAAACCTTATCTTGATATTTCTCGAAAATGCAAACACATCAGACAATAAAAAACAGATGATGTATCTATTTTTTTTTTTAACCAAAATGCTAAATGGGAACAGCATTTGCGATCGTTTGAAAAATTAACCTATTGTCTTATCTACATAAATGTATATAAATGCTTCCAAACTGCACAAAAGAATAACCTAATTATAAATTACTCACCATATTATCCTGAAAATACTAATTATATTTGTTTTGAATATATATATATATATATATATATATATATATATATATATATATATATATATATATATATATATTTATATATTTTTTTTTTTTTAGTTTTTTTAATTTTATTTTTTTTAGACAAAAAAAATATCAAGGCAAAACGTGGGAAGCCCGCGGCCATGACGTAGATCTCCAGCGACGGCGCAGCAGGAAACAGACGTCTGTTGAGCCAAAATGGCGACCGTGGTCCTACTGTCTGGAGTGGGTTAGCATGAAACCTATCCGATTAAACGTATTATGACACTGTTCGGCTTTTATTAGTCAGATTAATCCTTTTTATCATTAAAAAGAGTCCGTCTAAACAAGCGGAGACGCGTTCAGATGCTGTGAGGTAAAGTAAACCTGCTATTTATCTAAAGTGAAAGTCAAGTGCAGCGATTAGCCGCTGCAGATCAGATAAATCGCATTAAAATAAGTCATTATTGTTTATATTTTCCCTTTAATTTGTTGGAATCTTGATGTATGTGTCATCAGTCTTAAATGTCTCTGATTGAGGTTTATTTCCATCCTGCAGCTGAAGTGACAAGGCAGATCTCATAATCTGACTGATATGAACCCTGTGTTATTGATTATTATTGATCGATACTAATATCTGATCAGTCACGTGTAATACGATTAATTCTGCTATGAAAGAAGATCAATATTACAAATGTGCACTAAAATATACAAGTATGTCATTTGAATGGGTGTTAGGTATTAATAAAAGCAGCCTAGTTTTTTCCCCCAAATACAGTTAATTATCTAGGATCAGTGTGTTTCATTAATTTCGTTTTAAACATGTAATTCTGTTGTGTTTGGTCTTGCATCACTTCCTCCTGAGTAGAGGAGAGATGTTCCTCTTTTCCTCCTGGACTGAACCAGCACTGAATTAAGAAACACTCTACTCTGGGTTAATTGTGTTTGCTTTGAAAGACAGGTTCTCTCTCACTGTGTGTGTGTGTGTGTGTGTGTCTTTGTGTGTGTATCTCTCTCTGTGTGTGTGTGTGTGTGTGTGTGTGTCTCTCTCTGTCTGTTTGTCTGTTCCTGCGTCTCTCTCTGTGTGTTTCTCTGTGTGTGTGTGTGTGTGTGTGTGTCTCTCTCTGTCTGTTTGTCTGTTCCTGCGTCTCTCTCTGTGTGTTTCTCTGTGTGTGTGTGTGTGTGTGTGTGTGTGTGTGTGTGTGTCTTTGTGTGTGTATCTCTCTCTGTGTGTGTGTGTGTGTGTGTGTGTCTCTCTCTCTGTCTGTTTGTCTGTTCCTGCGTCTCTCTCTGTGTGTTTCTCTGTGTGTGTGTGTGTGTGTGTGTGTGTGTCTGTCTCTGTCTGTTTGTCTGCGTCTGTGTGTCTCTCTCTCTCTCTCTCTGTGTGTGTGTGTGTGTGTGTGTGTGTGCGTGTGTGTGTGTCTGTCTCTGTCTCTGTCTGTTTGTCTGCGTCTGTGTCTCTCTCTCTCTGTGTGTGTGTGTGTGTCTGTCTCTGTCTGTTTGTCTGCGTCTGTGTCTCTCTCTCTCTCTCTGTGTGTGTGTGTGTGTGTGTGTGTGTGCGTGTGCAGGAGGAGATGGCGGGCCGTAGAGTCGAGTGTTTGTGGAAGCGTCACGTTATGGAGCAGCTGAAACAGAGAGACAGAGTTCAGCGTCAGGCCTTCGAGGAGATCATACACCAGTGTAAGATACATGCATCTTTATTTAGTTATTTTATGTTTTTAGTTTGTTATTGTTGTGTGAGATAAGATTATGTATTAGTAGTAGTAATATTAGTAAATTTGTTTTAAAGTCTTCCTCCGATATGTTTTCTCTGATGACCTAAATGCAAAATACCAAATATAATATAATAATAACACATTCTTTGACATTATTTTCCTGTTAATACACAATTCCTCTATTTCTCGTTGTCTCCAGATAACCGGTTGTTGGAGAAGTCTGATCTTCAGGTTGTTTTTTCTGAACATCTCCATACTGAGAAATATGAGCAGCAGAACCGACACGACCTCAGGTGCTCATGGGAAAACTTTCTCCATCACTTCTGACTCAAACCACGGAATATAGAGCTCTGTGCCTGAAATATTGAGTTTAGTGACATCTTTTCTAATCCGTGTTAACGTAAAAAAAAGAGAAAACATGTTAAGAGGAAGAGCATTGTGTGAAGAGGGAACCAATGATGAATTATGGCATAGTGAATACAAAACATAACATGATGTGTGTTTGGTGTGTGTGTGTAGTCCGGTCCTCGAGGGCGGTCGCAGTGATTCCCTGCAGCAGGAAATGGCTCAGATGAGAATTAAACATCAAGAGGAGCTGACGGAGCTGCACAAGAAACGAGGAGAGGTGAACACCAGCTCTGCTAAGCCACAGCACTCACACATTTACTCACACATCAGCCTCTTCAGCATTCAGAAGCATGACCCTTCCAAGATTTACATTCATCAGAGTGTTTAGATCAACTTCCAAAAACAATAATAGCATTGCAATCAGTCATAATCTTTCGTCACAATTAGAAATTTCCTCTGTCTGGCATTTTTTTTGTAATTTAATCGTTTTTGTAAAAGCAGATTTAGGCAAGTATTTTATATATATATATATATATATATATATATATATATATATATATATATATATATATAATAAAATGAAAATGTCTTTATTTTAAAGACAAATCTGTTAGGATATACTGAAACCAGAAGCATTAATAAAATGCTTGAAATAAAATAAACTTTAATAAAAAAAAATAAAAAAAAAGATTTTTGTATAGTTTACCTTGAAGTACTAATAAAAAAATAAGATTTTTTTTAAACGCTAGTAGAATGACAGAACTGCTAAAACTTTAACCAGAAATAATTATTTTAATATTTAAAAATATTGACAACTGTTAAGTATTATTCATGTGCTATTATAATATACTCTAATGTTTTGAATTAGGTTTTAATTATATATTTTCAGTTTATTTATTTTTTTTAAGAATTCTGTTATGTGCTTTTGTCATAATTACAGTTTTTTTTATATTTAGCTTTATACGTATTTATTTAAAACAAAAAGTCATAAAAATGACAAAAACAAGACTATTAACTTGATTAATTAAATTTAAAACATAAGATCTAAAAATCAAAAAGTGAATTCAAAATATAGAAGCAACTATAGAAGTATCTGAATAATGTTGCCAATGAAAATCTCCTGTCTTTGTGTTTGTGCAGTTGGCCCAGAGCGTGATTGAACTAAACAACCAGATTCAGCAGAAAGACAAAGAGATCCAGAGTAATGAAGCCAAGTGAGTTCAGTGTGTGTGTGTGTGTGCGTGTGTGTCTCCAGTGTGTGAATGTTTCATGTTTCTCGTGTGTGTGTTGTCAGGATGCAGGACTATCAGCAGCAGATCTCTCATCTAGAAGGAGAATGTCGCGATCTGCGCAACTCTCTGGCCGATCTGGAACGAGCCAATCAGACGCTTCGAGACGAGTACGATGCCCTGCAGATCACGTTCAGCGCCCTGGAGGAGAAACTACGGAAAACCACAGAGGACAATCAGGAGCTGGTGACACGCTGGATGGCCGAGAAAGCGCAGGAAGCCAACAAACTGAACGCTGAGAACGAGAAGGACTCCAGGTCAGCTTGATATTGCTCTGTTTGTGTCAATACAACACTCTTTCTCTTGCATCAGCATTAACTTATGAACAACAGAAGCTCATCGTGTCTGTAAACGGCCCATATATGGGCGTCGTTAACGGCTCATTTGTGTGTGAGCCTAACACTCCCCATCTTGCTGATTGAGTCTCCATGCAGAAATGAGCTCATTATAATCCTTCTCCTGATTGGTTGTTTGAAACGGTCTGAGAGGTTGATTAGAGTTTAATTGTGTGTAAACTGTTTAATTGGTTAATGTGGTTGCAGGCGCAGACAGGCGAAGCTTCAGAAGGAGCTGGCGGACGCAGCGAAGGAACCTCTTCCCATAGAGCCGTGAGTTTGCTTGAGGTTTGAGATGAACAAGGCTTTTTAATTCAGGGTCTGTTGGTGGAAAACCTGGCAATTTTAACCTTTTGATTTACAATGATGGAAATTTCTGTCATAAAAGTATAGTGTTATTTTAGTGTCGTTTTATATGTTATTCAGTTTTAGTTCTTTCAGTTTTAAATGTAACGTTTTGTAGTACTTTAAGTTAGTTTACAAAGCCACATTTTCTTATTTTAAATTGGGTGTTTTTCCAGTTTTTTATTTATTTATTTTTATTTATTTTTTTTAGTGCATTTTAATTTTACAATTTAACTTTTTGTTTTTAGAGTAACATTAGATTTTATTTGAGCCTTTTCAATTATAAAAATTTCTAAAAACCTGGCATAATTTTCTCTTCTATCTTTTTTTTTTTTTTTTTTTTTTTTTTTTTTTGGTGGGGGGTAGTTTTTATAGCTGTTTGGAGTCATGTTCAATTATTGTGAAATCTCACTGGGTGCTGTTTTCTGGCTGGTCTAGAGATGATGACATTGAGGTTCTCCCAGAGGATGCTGGGAAGGGAGCGGGTGGAGCAGGTGAAACGTCACCGAGCAGACCGAGGAGTCGAACACCCAGGTAAACACACACTCCGTTACAGACGTCACCACACGTGCTCTTTTCTAAATGCAGTAGCTAACGTTGTGTGTTTCTCAGCAGACGAGTGTCTCAGCCTCTTCCTCCTGCTGCCGGACTCCTGGACTCCATCTCTAATATCTTCATGTACGTCTCAGTCTGTGTGTGTGGACACAAGGTTCCTTTTATCTTCGTTTTGTGCACTACTTGTCTAGAACGTCTCCAGGTCATATTTAAGCTCAGAATCTTAAGAAAACTCCTCACTGTTGCAGAACACTATTATCCTAAGATGTGCATCTCGTGTGTGTGTGTGTGTGTGTGTGTGTGTGTGTGTGTCTCATTCTACACTCTCTCTGTGTCTGCAGCTTGTCTGATTCTGTCCAACCTGGTTTCGTCCCATCTGACTCCAGGTGATGCACACTGTGGTGTGTGTGTGTGTATATGAAGTGAATCTGTGCTGATATGAACCCAGAAGCATGCTAACAGAATTATGTCAGTAAATCGGTCTAGAAATCCTGGATTGGAAGTGAACTCGGAGTTTTTTGCCCTCTCAGCACACCTGTGTGAGAGCCTGTAGAACCAGGAAATATTGAATTGTCACGCTAAACCTTGTTTCAATGTAAATGTTTGATCTTTGAGTTGGCGTCTTGCAGGTAAGTTGACACACCAAGCATCTTTGAGCTTCTTTGCTTCAAGTGAAGAGGTGACGTTATCTCTTGGTTCAGTTAGAGGCTGCATGTGTTGTATATTTGAGCGGAGAAACATCATCTGTTGTGCATCAGAGGTGGCCAAGCTTTAATTCGGGTGGCTCTGGTCACCCATGAGCACCACGTAGCTACGCCCCTGATTGTGGGTAACTGCTCTGAACACTTCCTGTTCCTCGTGTGTGTGATGGCCTGCAGGATGCTACTCTCTTTTTGGATAGTTGTGTGATCATTGCAGACTGCCTGTTGCTCTGTGTGTAGTTGTGTTAGTTTTGTCTGGGTGGGTGGTTTGCCCGCTGAAATGGTCATCTGGAATGCATTGCTATGTATTTTGTTTTGCATTCAATAATTGAGCAAATTATTAGCACACTTCAGTAACCATATATAATGCTTTCAGTGTGACACTGGATGTGGTCTTTAGCTAAAAGATTTGCTTTGCAATCAAAGCAAACCTGATGGAGACAAACCCTTTTTGTAAAATAAAACATGCATGTATTTGCATTTAAAAATTGCAATTATAATGCACAGTTATCAATATTTGAAGTTGATAAAAAAAAAAAAAGCGCATTTTGGTTTTAGGACAAATTTGAAATGTTGCTCCACCTCAAATTTTGATGTGTTTTTATTTATAGAAAGTTGGATGGATATAGAAAGTTTTATTGCATTTTACAAGAGTTGTCATTTTTCTTTCACTTATTAAATCACAATAACATTTTAAAAGTCGCTTAAACTATGTAGCTATGCTTTATTTTTAATGACTCAATTGCAATTTACTTAGTAGTTTTTTTTTTTAAAAGCACTATCAAAATATGGACATTTCTGCTTTTTATCATTAAAATTTTACATGCATAATTTATAAAAAATAAAATAATTGACTTTTTTTTTTAAATTGGCTTTATTTTTTGGTTTGTATTTTGCACATTATTAATATAAAGTCTCTTAAAACCTTCATCCAACCACATTTTTGTGTCGACGATGAGTTTTTCATTTCTCAAATGTTGCCATGTTAAAACCATTGGCACAGTTTCAGTCATGCACTTCTGAATGCTTCAGTCCATGAATGACCCTGTTTATGAAGATGGCCTGTTTTGCAAGAAACCATTAGCTCCTCCATAACGAGTTCAGCTCAGTCCGGTGACCCATGCACTTTCTCTCCCTCAGAAGACGTCGCTCTGTGAACTCGTTCGGCTCGTCTACAGAAAGTGCAGAGGTGCCGTCGGCCTGCGCTGATGTCAGAGTTCCCTCCACTGCGCTGCACGTCTTCGTGAGTGTTATAGATAACATTTTCCTTTATTTTTTTACTAGTTATCATTACTTCAACACAAAGGATGTAGCGGTTTTAATTTCTCATATTTAGTTTTTAGTCTCCAGCAAGTTAGGATTTGATGAATTGCATGGGAGTCAGTGGGAGTCAATTTGACCCACAACACAAAACCCAGATTGTAAACGAGCCTGAAACAAAGTTTAATTGAAGTCTCTAAAAGCAGAACCCATAATGTATTTGTGTGTAGGATGCTCACGATGGAGAAGTGAACGCCGTGAGGTTCAGTCCCGGTTCCCGTCTGCTTGCCACGGGAGGAATGGACCGCAGGGTGAAGCTCTGGGAGGTCGTTTCTGGTACGGTATATCTATATCATGCACCGTTTCAGCAGGGTTCAAAGGTCAGTGATGAGATGTAAAAGGTCCGAAGCCTTCGTCTCCGTCCAGTCCTTCTGTTCCTCCCAGCAGCCTCGCTTCATCTTTCTCCGGCTTGCTCTAGTCGTGCATCGCTGGTTCGGTGTGGCCGCTGATATTATGGATGCCTCTGCTGTATATTTAAAGTCTTCTAGAGAGTAAGACGACTTGAAAACAGCCGTAACAAACAGTAACATCACACACAGGAGGGCCGGACTGAAGGAGAACGTCTGACAGGCTCATGATCTCAAGTTTTCAAGCTGAGACCTTCAGTCGTTTCAAAGAGGAAATTGACCAAGTTGTGCTTTATGCCAGCTCCGTTTCACAAGAAACCACAATTTCTGTGTCCTCCTGAAACAAAGACGCAGTAGATGTTCAGGTGTGTCTTATGTGTGTGTGGTTTGAGGAAGACTTTATTTGTTTCTCCAGGGCGATGTGAACCTAAAGGTGCGCTGACGGGCAGTAATGCTGGAATCACCAGTATAGAGTTTGACAGTACGGTGAGTTATTCTGTCTACATTACAATACGTAAACTTTAAGGATGCAGTTAAAAGAATAAGTCAGATAGCCGTATTTTTCGGACTAGAAGTCGCACCTCAGTATAAGTCGCATCAGTCCAAAAATACGTCATGATGAGGGAAAAAAAACATGTCGCACTGGACCATAAGTTTATGGCCATTTATTTATAACCAAGCACCAAGAGAAAACATTACCGTCTCCAGCCGCCAGAGGGCGCTCTGTCTTCAGTGTAGACTACAGGAGCACTGAGCAGCATAGAGCGCCCTCTGGCGGCTGGAGACGGTAATGTTTTCTCTTGGTTCATGACTAATATTGATAAGTCGCACCTGAGTATAAGTCGTAGGACCAGCCAAACTATGAAAAAAAAGTGTTACTTATAGTCTGGAAAATACGGTAGTCTTAACCTAGAGTCCTATGATTTTCGGGATGCAGAAACCAGAAGGATTTGTCCAGTTTTTATTTATTTTTTTTATGAATGAGTGTTCAAGCATTTAATTTGATTAAAATGTTAAATACACACACAAACTCTTATGTTCTTTACTAAAAACCAGCGAACCAAGTTTGGTTTCAGCTTAATTATGCCAGAAAGTTCACTAAAGTTAATTTATTTTTAATTAAACATTATTCGGTTACCTTTTTTAAGGCGTCCTTGTTGCAGAGTAATTATGCATTGAAGAACTGAGTAGTATTAATTAACTGCATGTGTTTACTGTATTATTTGGCTTAGTGTTGCTTGCACTATGCATAATTTATTATAATAGTAAATAGCTGTGGCGTAATTTATTATAATGGTAACGAGGACACCTTAAAATCAAGTGTTACCCAATATTCTCTTAATGGATGAGGGCTTTTTAAGTTTTCCCCTGATTTTACATTTTAGTTTTTTTTTTTTTTTTTTTTTTTTTTTATTCAGTTGACTAGACATGAATTTATGTATATCTAAAACAGAGCCCAGAAAACAAATGTAAAACTGAATTTTGGAAATAATAAAAAGTATTTCATGGGGCCCTAGTAACCTCAGTAATTGATTGACAATTTTATATATCTTTTATTTATGCATTTATTTTGTCATAGTTCATATATGGATGACCTCAAAGATTTGATGGATATGAACTAAAAGTCACAAATCCTTAAATTATTTGAGGTAGAAAGTCTGGCTATATCATGATGAACTACATGTAATTCACATCTTCCCAAATCTCCACCAGTGAAGTGTGTGTGTGTGTGTGTGTTCCTGTGGTGACTGACTGCAGTGTGTTTGTGCTCCGCAGGGCTCGTCTCTGTTGGCTGCGTCGAATGATTTTGCCAGCAGAATCTGGACGGTTGATGACTTCAGACTGAGGGTGAGGATTTCACTGAAGACACAGCCGTGCATGCACGAGTAGTTTAGTCTAATGCACACTTTTCTGGAAATGTTATGACGGTTTAAAGTCATTGACCATCTCTTATTCATAGATTTAATTATTGATGGTTTTAGTCTTTAAATGCATAAGTTATCACATTTTACTAATTGCATGCATACAAGGTTTCTATGTTGGCTCAGAGGTCAGTGATGTGATGTAAAAGGGCTGATGTCCAGGTCTCCTTCACGTCTCCTCGTCCTCCCAGCCAGCTCTTCTAATGCTCCCAGCATGCTCTAGTTGTGCAGCCCTGGTCTGATGTGGCGGCTGATATAATGGATGTTTCTGCTGAATAAGAGTCTCTTTAGAGAATCCAGTGAGACTCTGACAGAAACGTCCCACAGAAACACAAACCTAGAGGAGGGCCAGACTGAAGGAGCCTGGTCAGCTGATCTCAAAAATCATACTGAGACCTGAATCTGTGTTCAACTCCATCTCATTTACTGCTAGAAATGACTGGCCTCAGTTTAGTTGCATGTGCATTAAATGAATTGTCTTCTTTATTTGTCAAGCACACCCTCACAGGACACAGCGGGAAGGTTTTATCCGCTCGGTTTCTGCTCGATAACACTCGGATTGTCTCTGGCAGCTACGATCGAACGCTCAAGCTCTGGGATTTACGCAGCAAAGTCTGTAAGAGACTCCAGTGCATGAATGAGATGCTCAATGGGACTTGTAAAAGATGTTCAGAATTTTTTTTTTTCTTTTTTTAAATAGCTTTTCAACTTTCCAACAGGTGTTAACTTTAAGTGCAACATGATTTAAAAAAAAAAAATCTAATTTGAGAAATTCTAGTTAATTTAATATTACATAGAATTAGGAATGTCAATGATTAATTGGTGGTCGAGCAGGACGGATACAAGTATAATTTATTCTTACAACTTGTTAGTTAATTCCAACGAATTATCAATTTGTGGCCACTGTCCATGTTTCATTTGTTCTCTGGAAAACCCATGATTTATTGAAAGTGAGGGAACAAATTCTTAATTAATGGCCAGAAAATAATGTTTTACCCCGGTAAGAGATACAAAAACGGTGATTTTTAAAAGTGCGCGACAAAATAAAACTGAAATTTTGAAGGTGAGACAGTGAAGTCTTAGGGAAATATGGAAATATAAAAAAATCTGCTTATGGTTTTAAATGTTTCAGCATGACTCCAAAAGCATCGTCATGGTGTAACACATGTCTGCTAACCTATTATTTCTCTTCTAAACAAAACAAAGCTTTGTGTCATACTCCTGTTGATTTGTTTTAAAATGCATCAGTGAGCACCATGAAACCATTAAAAAAGTTGCATTCAGCAGTTCCCATCACAAGATCGGAATGAGTGTAATGAACCCAAATATGACTACGGCTGACACCCCTCATTTGAATTAACATTAAATATTAGTTCATTTTTTCAACTTAATGCATCAGAATTTCAAATGAAATTTTAAAAATTACTAAATATTAAAATCTGAATTATTTACCTTTTTTGTTTATTGTAGCTGTATTTTAATAACATTTTAATTATTAGTTAATTTATTGAATTTTAATTTAAGAGTTTAGTTTAAGTTTTTTTCAACTGGTTTCAACTTTCAATGCATTTTCTAATAAGATGTTAAATGACACATTCACTTTAATTCAAATAAGTCATATTTAAGTTCCTATTAACTGCATCAAGATTAGGTTTTAATATATCTCCTAAAATAAACGGTAATGTTTTTAAGAATTCTTTTAGAAGAAAAAAAAATCCTTGTTTTGTTCAGAATTTAATAAAAGTTGCTTGTTGCTTTTAAGCATCTCAACCTACTAAGCTTGCGAAATCAAACTCTTTCTCAGGCATGAAGACGGTGTTTGCTGGCTCTAGCTGTAATGACATCGTCTGCACGGAGCAGTGTGTGATGAGCGGGCACTTCGATAAGAAAGTTCGTTTCTGGGACATCAGGTGAGTCCGGATTTGTCTGAGTTGGGTTGCACTGCTCCAGTACTTCCGTCTCCGATCACTAATGTTTGTGGTGTTTAGGTCTGAGAGTATCGTTCATGAGCTGGAGCTGCTGGGACGTGTCACGTCTCTGGACCTCAATCACGACCGGACCGAGCTGCTGAGCTGCTCTCGTGACGATCTGGTGAAGATCATCGACCTGCGCTGTAATGCAGTGCGACAGACGTTTAAGTGCGTGGCTCACACTTTCACTTTATCATGCATTCAACTTGAAATGCACTGGTTTCTAATAAAAATGCTTGTGTGTATTACTCCTGTGCTTCTGCAGTGCTCAAGGTTTCAAGTGTGGTTCAGACTTCACCAGGGTCACGTTCAGGTGAGAGCAACAGTGCATTTTTATTTTTTTGACATGCAAATAAAGTTTGCAAAAAAGGAACAAAAACTGAGAGCGGCTGATAACTGCAGTTGGAAGAGAACTAGATCAAATTTACCGTCCCTCCCATAGACTCTGCCTTTGAAACACCCTCGCCTTAATGTTTATTTTGATTAAACATCAGTTTTATGAAAAGGATCCATTGCTTTTATTTTATTTTTAAAGATTCAAATCCACAAGCTTTTACTTTTGATGATGTCACAGTTGCATTTAAATGAGTTCCATCAGCTGAAGCCTCATTAATCACCTGACTGCATCGGTTGCGCTCCTTTCTGATCCGTGTTTGTGTTTTCAGTCCTGATGGGAGTTATGTAGCGGCCGGTTCTGCAGACGGTGTTCTGTACATCTGGAACGTTCTAACGGGGAAACTAGACAAAACCCTTGATAAGGGTCACAGGTGAGCAGGACGCAGAATGACCTGTGGTTGTGATGTAAAAGATGATGTCCTCTATATACTGCTTATCAATCTGAGTCCGATTGATGAAGAGGATCATGCTTTTGGGTTTATTACGGTGTAAATGGGGAAACCATGATAAGTGCATTGCATTGTGGGATACAATCACTTTTCAGGTTGTATACTGCACATTTTAGCAGGTGATCTGGGTATTACTACATGTACACAGCGAATTCACATACTGTGTCTCTGTGAGTCAAAAAGATCTTAGTTTTCTGGGATCCTTCACCCAAAAATGAGCATTCAGTCACTTGTCTCTTTAAAGTCATCAAATCATGGTATTAAGTGTTGCATGCACTTGAGGATTTATTTTTTTTTTTTGGTACAAATCTAAAGTCTTTGATCAAAATTAATTTAGCTTGAGCTAGAAATTGAAGGTAGGAAGTTTTGTTTTGAGAAACTGAACAAAATGAAGTTTGAAGTTTTAAAAGCAAAATGCTTTTAAAACGTAAACCAATATCTGTCGGTGGGGACTGAGAACATGTTTTACTTTGAATTAAATTGATCTCCGAGCTTGTTGGAAGAACTTTTGTTCAGTTTTAATCCTTAATTCACTCAATTTCTCAGTCTCCTTGTGCAGTTTTTTTTGTGTATATGCATAAATCAAAATGTACCAGTTTATGAACCATTTGCCAGTGCAATTCTATAAACGGTCTTTCTGTCCTGTTTATAGTTCTGCCATAAATTCGGTGTCCTGGTCTCCGTCGGGGACGTTTGTGGCCAGCGTTGAGAAAGGCAGCAAGGCCGTGCTTTGGTCTGACATGTGACTCCGCAGCGCCTGGATGAAATAGACTGAAGACGGAAGGAAAGTCCCTCTGGCCTCTTGAACTACCTTTCCCACAATGCCATCTGTTTGGCTATGGGTGTACGAGTGCTGCCTGCCTGTATGATCGCACGGCACCGTACACGTACATATTTATATCAGCTTTCATGTACTGTCCGTCTCTCACACACTCGATGTGAGATGGAAATTACACCGGTGACTCGTACGGTTTGTTTTAACATGGCTTTAAATAGTGTTTACTGTCAGAGTTTATGCTTTTGCCTTTATACATAAACAGGCCATTAAAGTGTGTGTGTGTGTGTGTGTGTGTGTGTGTTTTGAATGCTGCTCTATGGATGGCACTGGTTAATATTTTTCCTAGAGTTCTGGAAATCCCACATCTCCCCATGAATAAAATGCATGTATGTATTGAGCAGGAACCCAATTTTATTTTGGATTAATCTCACATTATTAATAATTAATCATTTTGTGATATTAACACGAATTGAACCCTCTTTTTTTATTGCAGTGCAACAATGTCTTTGTTGTGAATGGAAAAATTAGTTGGCGATTAAAAATCCTTTTAAATGAAGTGTTTTATTAAAATCTGCATATATTAAAGCCAGTACAACTGCCATTTAAGTTATAACTTTTATTTTGATTTAAATTTATTTGATATTTCTTTCCATAAAGTAATTTCGAACGGCATCCATAATAAAAAATGTTGCTGGCAAATGTGATAAAAAAAAAAAAAAAATGCCCACGTGTTAAAATCTAAAGGTAAAAAGTTATTTCGCTATATAGAAAGTTTTCCAAAAACAGCCTTTAGTTTCTTTATGCAAAATGTAATTTATTTTTAATTTTGGGGTGAAATATAATTTAAACTTTTTGAGAGCTTTACCTGTAGACCGTCAGGAGAAATCAGCTTATTAATAGGTGTCTGTTCAGTAGAGAAAATAATTTATAAAGCCATAGTTCAGCTAGACACCATATTTAATTTTGCACAAATGAAAATGAGACTGTCAATTATTTTGGCCAATCACTGCACTCTTTGTCCTAAGCCCCTCCCCCTGGATCCAGGATGAGCATGTATGTGTGATGCTGAATGAATGCAGTAAGATAAGTGTGTTTTAGTGAAGAAAGCGATGCTCTGTTCTTTATTTTTATTTAATCTGCTGCACACAAGCTCATATCCTAACACTGTTTTCTCTGAGCATGAAGTCGGTTTCAAATACTGTATCAAACTCTACGCAGACACCCTTCTTGAGCTGTTTTGCACAGGAAAACTAATGCACTTTTGATTCCTCCTGATGCAAGCAGCACATCCGGTGATGCTCGCACTTAAACAAAAAGACTGCAATGCACCATCGTACTCATCCAAATACTAGAACTGGTGTTTAAGATCCTCGTGTCCCCTCGAAATCAACGCTGCAGTCTGTCGAGGTGCCTAACAAGTGCACTTGGTTTCAGATTTTGAGTGGAGGGGACTGCACTCTTTACAGATGACTTATGGGTGTGGCTGTTTAGCTCCACCCCTTTGATGCTGTTTAGCTCCACCCCTTTGAAGCATTTGTGGGTGTGGCTGATTAGCCCCACCCTCTCTGATGTGTTTGTGGGTGGGGTTAAGAATGGGAGCCGGCTTAAACGGACTGTGGAAGATAATTGTTGCTGATGTATATGAGGTTTCTGTATATGTCTGCTTAAAGTTTGCACACCATAAAATGAATGGGACGTTACTTTCATGCATCTTTGTCTTTTTTAAACTGGAAAGCTGTGCATGAGTGACACATGTATCTTTTCTTAGCATCCTCAGAGACCTCTGTGTAAATGAGATGAGAACGATAAGAGGGTCTTTTCTCTGGGTGTATAATCCCAGGAGCTGACATCAGCTCTCAGACTGCTGAGATTGACAACACGCTCTTAAATCGCAGGCCACAGACACCTGCTGATGATCTTTCTTTAATCACCCGCAAACATGCATTATGTAATGGTTCGTTCCAATCCTGTGTTCTGATTGGTCCGTGCAGTGTACTGGTAAGAGACCAGCTAATAACCTTAGTTGACACCACTAGATCTAGTAAAAGATGCGGCACATCAGTGTTATTCAGGGGTTGATTTTTTTTTTATCATTTTCAGGGACATTTTAAATCAGTGTGTTCAGATGAAATATGGGTAAAACCTTACAAGATTACAATAATGAACAAATTATCAGTTAAAACACTTGAAGTTTTTATTACATGTTGCTTTAACATGGCTTTTGCATTTTGGCTTGCATTTTGTGATATGTCATGTGTTGTTGTTCATCTGAGGTATTATTTTTCCAAAGGTCAGATAATTGGTTATTTCCTGATACAGAAATGCATGGAATTCAATAAAGTTATCCAAATTTTCTCGGCCACCACTGTATGCTACTTGAACTAGATTTGTAAACTAAGGTAAGGTCCACATTGAGAATCGTCTCTGTATCAACTGACCCTTCACCTTCAAAGAAACCTCCTTCAGTCCTCAGAGCCCACATAATCTGTGTAAGGTTATTATACTTAATAATAATAGCACGTGTGCTGGAAGAATGATGTTCCTGTCAGTGTCTTTATATGCGTGTGATTGGATTAGTTGTGCATCTTCATTACCTCTGCAAGCCAGAGACGCTAATCTCACTGACAGGAAAGAGTCGAACCGTGGGGAACGAACGGCGAGCAGTGGGCGGAGTCACAGCTTACAAATACTGGCCCAGGAAACCAGTGTCCACTCACAGTTTACCTGAAGCCACACACAACACTACAACAACAGACAGACAGGTGAGTTACTTGTGTGTGTGTGCGTGTGTGTGGTGATGGATATTATTTTTTTTTATAGTTTATTAAGTGAGTCTGCAGCCAATTTTTATTTTTTATTTTTATTACAATTGGACATTTAACATCTTATAGCAAATATATAGTATAGTAGTAACAGATAATATTATTATTTTGATTAAAGTCCTATAATTAATATATATAAGTATTTATGGGGAATGGTATTTCAGTATAAATATACATTAGATATGTTTATTATTATTATTATTATTATTACTACTTTTTTAATAGTTTTTAATAAAAATGAGTCTGCAGCCAATATTAAAATTTTCAATCAAATTGGATATTAGACATTTTATAAGTAACACATTTATAGAAGTAATTATGAAGATGATGATTATAGCTTTTTTATAAAATGAATCTGCGATCAGTATTAGAATTTTAGAATTATATATAGTATTAGAAATATATAGTAGTAATTATGAATATTATTATTATTTGATTTATAGATTTTTTATCAAATTAATTTGCAGTCAGTTTTAGAATTTTAGAACTATATAGTATTAGATATTTTTATTATTATTATTATTATTATTAATAGGTTAAAATGTTAATTAGTTTTTTAATCTTATAACACATATATAGTAATATTATGTAGATAGACAGGAAGCTAGATATTATTATTATTAATTCATAATAGTTTTTAAGAATATTTATTAAAAGTAGTGTACATCTTAAATAATACTTATAACATGATGATGATTATATACATGTAGTTATTAATAATAATTATAATTATTATTAATAATAGTTATAGTATAGTAACTGGTGACAGATTAGAGTAAAGCTGTGGTTGTGTTTGTGTTGAGCTGTTACTTTAGTGTTGAGTCATCGGCTCAGAGCTGAAACTGCTGATGTGTGTGTGTGTGTGTGTGTGTGAGATTACAGATACACATTCACTGCTCATAGCCACATGATTCCAACATTGAGAATATTCACATACACAGCCTTTCTGTAGCAGGTCATGGGAAAACAAGGACTGATCAAATGCAATGCATCTGTCAAATTCAGAAATGTATGAAGTGTGTTTTGATGGTCGTTGTTTCTGTTTGTGCTCCAGCAGACAGAATGAGTCCCAAACGCATCATCTACAAGAAACTCTCCAGAGACAAATCTGTGAGCGTCTGTCCGTCCGTTCACTTTCGTTTGTGTTCATATTTCATGTCATTGTGTCCTTCTGTTCTGTTTTGTGTAATTTTGTGTCTGTGTTGTGTACATCATAAGTTAAATGTTAGTCATCAGTGATTGGTTAACGGTGTGTGATGTCATAGGTGGGCGTGTACATGGGGAAACGGGATTTCGTGGATCACTGTGATTTCGTTGATCCTGTTGGTGAGTCTTTTATTGGTCACATGACATGTATATAAAAATAGTTTTTAGTAAGCTGTTATTGTCTTGTGTGTGTGTGTGTGTGTGTGTTTTCATTTACTCATAAACCCCCAGTTGGTAGTGGAAACCATGTTTTTAGAAAGAAATAATAAAATCATATAATCAATGCCTTTTACCAAAATGCAAAACATTTTAAATGATTTTAACACTGTGAAGCCAGATATATGAAATGAGTCTGAAAAGGAAATTTTTTTGAAACTGAAGAATTTATTGAGCCTTTAGAAATATAATTTTCGTTAAGTATAACATTTGACCCATTATGACTCATATAATCTGATATAGTGAGAATAAAGAGGAAAAGCAGCTCACTTTTATTAAATAATATTCAATTTGCTGCAGAGGCTGATATTTATATGAACAAAAAGTGATGAAAAAAACTCTGAGATGCCCTAATTTGCATGATACCGTGGACTTTATTGGGTTAAATGGATCTAATTCTCTGTTGTGTGTGTCAGACGGTGTTGTGCTGGTGGACCCCGAGCAGGTGAAAGGAAAGAAAGGTGAGACAGGTTGACAGACAGATGTCAGTGTGCAGCTGTGTGGATGAGTTAGTCTGTATTCCTCTGCTCTAGTGTATGTCATGCTGTCCTGTACGTTCCGGTACGGTCGGGAGGATATGGACGTGATGGGGATGGCGTTTCGCAGGGACATCTTCCTGTGCTCTCGACAGATCTATCCTCCTCTGCAGGACAAGGAGCGCAGCGTTCATACCAAAGTACAGGAGAAGATCCTGCGCAAACTCGGAGACAACGCATACCCCTTCTTCTTTGAGGTGAGAGTCGTTCAGGGATGCTTTTATAAATGAGAACAGCACAAGAGTTGTCCAGACGGACATTAACTTTTACTTTAAGTGTTGTGATTTCTCTCAGTTTCCAGATAACCTGCCGTGTTCAGTGTGTCTGCAGCCGGGGCCCACAGATGTAGGAAAGGTAGGGTTTTTTTCATTTATTTATATACATATAAAACTCACACGCATGCTTTTAGATATAGTTAACTGTAATAACTGTGTGATTAATTGGAAAGTGTATAAATGTATGTATTTGTGCAGCATTGTGCAGTGGAGTTTGAGGTGAAGGCGTTTTGTGCAGAAAATCAAGATGAAAAAGCCCAAAAGAGGTTAGAAAATTCACAGGCACACACTGTTCTTTACCAGACCAACATAAGACCACCTAAAAGAGCAGAACCAGACCAGAACAAGACCAGGACATTGCAAAATACAAACTGTATGACAGAGTCCGGCACTGTGAAAAAAAGTCTTACCTAATTGGGAGATAAAGAATTCAGCTTTTTCTAAATATTACATTTAAAGAATTTGGTTTTTGGTGTGGTTTTTTCCACACAACCAATAGTTTCTCGGATGCAGTAAAACAACCACAAATGTGACAGAAAAGGTCTGACGTGCATTTGCATTTTCTTCTGTCTCTGGCCATAATTCTAGCATGAAATAATTTAATTCATTGGGCTGAGAATTAAACAAAGAGCTGCAATCTGGCTCAGAAGAAAACAGGAATCATGTTTGTGGACGTTTTTTGCTGTTTAAAGGAAAATACAAGACAGCTTCACTTTCTAAGCAAAAATGCCATACAATGCATCATTTTGTGAGAAAGTGTGACCTGCTCAAGTAATCAGCATCACACAGTTAGTAATAGACAAGTATTGTACTTAATTCGAGCAGTGTTATCTCTTTATATAGAGAAGTATGGCCAACTTCATCTGCATGCATGCAGCAGTACATCTAATGCAATATACTGTATATGTAATGCAGTGTACTATATAGCAAATCTAAAATGATGATTTCTTTTAATTGTCACATAATGTGAACTATATCATCGCCCAGGTCAAATCTGCTAAATGCAACTATAAAGCATGTAGATTTTATAAGCATTTACGTTGTGATGCTCTGTAAAGATGGTGTTGATGTGGTCTCGAGGGTCTCTCTACACGATGTGTTTCTGCAGGAGCTCGGTTCGGCTGGCCATCAGAAAGATCCAGTACGCTCCAGATACAGGAGGAGCGGCTCCATCGGCCGACACCACCTGTGAATTCATCATGTCTGATAAACCGCTGCACATGCGTGTCAGTCTGGAGAAAGAGGTGAGACGTCCTGCATCATATCTACAGCAATCACAACCATGAAGAAACATTCAAGAGATTCACTACTTTTATTAGTGGTATAAACGATGAGATTGTCGATTGTTACAGACGTATTACCACGGAGAGGAGATCAACATCAGCGTGGACATCGACAACAGCTCCAACAGGAACGTGAAGGACTTGTCAGTCTCGGGTGCGTGAAGACTTGTCTCTCTAAAACGGATGAGAACGTGTGCTTTCAGTGAGTTACAGAGTGTTTTCTGTTTCTCTGTGACAGTGGAGCAGGTCACCAATGTGGTGCTTTACTCAAATGACAAGTACGTCAAAACTGTGGCCTACGAGGACACCATGTGAGTACAAACACACCATTCTTATGAGAAGAGGCGGAGTCAGTGATGTCACAGTGATGTCACATGCTCTCGACATAATAAATGAGCATACTGTATAGCGTAAGCATAAAAAATGTGTAAATAAACAAGAATAAAATGATATTCTAATATATATTCAAATAGATAAAAAGTTCGAAATTGTAATAATGTTTCACAATATTGCACAATACTTTTTTTGTGTATTTTATATATATATATATATATATATAAGGCTTTTATAATGTTACAAAAGGTTTCTATTTCATATACAGTACAGACCAAAAGTTTGGAAACATTACTATTTTTAATGTTTTTGAAAGAAGGTTTTTCTGCTCATCAAGCCTGCATTTATTTGATCAAAAATACAGAAAAAACAGTAATATTGTGAAATATTATTACAACTTAAAATAATAGTTTTCTATTTGAATATACTTTAAAAAAAATAATTTATTCCTGTGATGCAAAGCTGAATTTTCAGCATCATTCCTCCAGTCTTCAGTGTCACATGTAACATCAGTCGAACACATGATCATTTAGAAATCATTCTAATATTCTGATTTATTATGAGTGTTGGAAACAGTTCTGCTGTCTAATATATCTGATCAATAAAAGGTTAAAAAGAACTGCATTTATTCCAAAAAAAAAAATATATAATAATATATATTCTAATAATATATTTTCTTTACTATCACTTTGTATCAATTTAACACATCCTTGCTGAATAAAAGTATTGATTTTATTTAAAATTTAAAAACAAATTACTGACCCCAAATTACTGACCAGTAGTGTATATTATATCAAAATATTTATATTTTAAAAACATGGCTTCTTTTTTTTTTTTTTTTTTACTTTTTATTCATCAAAGTATCCTAAAAAAGTATCACATGTTCTGAAAAAATATTAAGCAGCAGAACTGTTTCCGACTTTGATAATGAATCATCATATTAGAATGATTTCTAAAGGATCATGTGATAATGATCCTAAAAATTCAGCTTTGCATCACAGAAATAAATGATCATTTGAAGTATAATACATTTAAAAACTATTATTTTAAGTTGTAATAATATATCACAATATTAATTTTTTTTCTGTATTTTTGATCAAATAAATGCAGGCAATTATATATTAAGAAATATGGTATTTTAAATTGTAGTAATATTACAGTATTTACAGTGTCTGGTCAAATAAATAATGGGCATTAGAGACTTCTCTCTTACTGCCAACAAATGCTTTTTACGTTGTGAAGCACATCTCTGATGTTTGAAAGTACTCACTAGGTTCAAATGTAACATCCTTTGTGATGTCACTGTCAGTTATGTATCATTGTTTTGTAACGTTTGTGTTCTGTTTCTGATGTCACAGGGACACTGTGCCGTCTGGGACGAGTCTGAAGAAGTTTTACACTCTCTGTCCTCTGCTGGACAATAACCGTGAGAGACTGGGACTCGCTCTGGATGGGAAACTAAAGCACGAGGACACTAACCTGGCCTCCTCCAGCGTGTGAGTGTGGATCATTCAGCACCTATACACTAGAAACATGTCGTTTTCAAAGTTGTAATGAGCCCTTTCCACTTGAAAATGTCATGTTTCATTTAATGTGTGCCTACTTGCAGTTTTCTTTTTTAAATTACTTTTTTGTTTTTTATTGTACAGTACGTGGATGATCTAAGACCCTAAATATCCATAGAGGGAAAATTCACCCCAAAATTAACATTTGCTGAAAATCATCCAAGATGAGTGTGTTTCTTCATCAGATTTGGAGAAATGTAGCATTGCATCAATGGATGCTCTGAATTGAATGGGTGCCGTCAGATTGAGAGTCCAAACACTACAATAAACCACAAACATCTCAGTGCTCTGGATTATTGTGATGTTTTTATCAGCTGTTCGGACTCTCATTCTAACGGCACCCATTCACTGCAGAGCATCCATTGATAAGACACTGATGCAATGCTACATTTCTCCAAACCTGATGAAGAAACAAACTCATCTTGATCTTGAATGGCCTAATTTGAACTATTTCTTCAATATTCTGTGCAGTGTGAAGGATGAAGTGCTGAAGGAGATTCTGGGCATGTTGGTGGCTTATAGGGTGGTGGTGAAGTGTAATGCAGCCGGGTGAGTGAGCGTGAGCAGCTTTGAGTTTAGGTTATGCTAAGCTAACTCATAACTGGTTGTTAGAGAAGATGCTAATGTCTTTGTTTCTGCTCTCTTACAGCATTGTTGGATCCAGGTGAGTGTTGAATCCAGCAGAAGTTGTCTAGACTTTGTGAGTGTCTACGTTTGTAAGATGTGATCGTGTGTTTTCAGTGAGGTTGCTGTGGAGGTTCCCTTTAAACTCATGCATCCCAAACCTGATCCAGGTGAGCTGATCACATTACCAGGTCTGATAATACAGCGCTTCTCTTTCATCACAGAACCTCGGTTTATAACATCAATTAAATTAAATGCACATACATAGCACTCACATAACCTACATTAATTAACATGAATAAATAACCAGATGTTCATCCACCTAGCACCTAGTTCTGAACTCAGAAAAATCTATATAAGTGCTCATAACAATACCAGTGTTATATTAGTATAACTGAGCTATTACTATAGCTTTTTCATTGGGATTTTAATTAGTAAAAAATACTTTTTTGATTTGAGTTGATTCATTAGTATTTTCTATTTAAATTTTGTCTTAGTTTTAAAGTTTTAGAATTTTTTTTTTTTTATGTTTATGTAGTTTTTATTCATTTTTATATCAGTATTAGTTATTTTAATGCATCAAGTTAAACTAGGTGAAAATGTGAGAAGCTGGCTTTGCAACTAGATAAAATCAAATTAATTCATTCAATTTTCAACAAAAAAAAATTAATTGAGATTTATACATCATCCGAAAGCTGATAAATAACCTTTCCGTTGATGTCTGGTTTGTTAGGAGGACAATATTTAAAAAAATATTAAGGAAATCATCTTTAAATTCGTCTAGATTAATTCTTAGCAATGCATAATACTAATCAACAAAGAAGTTTTTATATTTACAGTAGGAAATTACAAAATATCTTCATGAAAATGATCTTTACTTAATATCCTAATGATTTTTGGCATAAAAGAAAAATTGATAATTTTGATGCAATGTATTGTAGACTGCTTCTGAGTCACATATAACACTGTTTTTTTTTTTATAACACTGTTATTTTCCTGCTTTGAAGCAATCTGTGTTGTATAAAGCACTATAGAAACAAATGTGACTCGACCTGATCTGATAAAAACTGAACGTTTTCTCTTTTCTCCCTGTTCTCCTCGTCCTAAAGAGAGGTAAGCCACAGTTATATTTTCCATTGTGATTGTGCATTATCTGGGTTTATATTCAGTGGGGTTCATGTAATCTTACACTGTATGTTCTGTTATATAGTAGCCTCGTGTTATATAGTCCTCGTGCCTCTGATTCCACGTGTTTGATGCACAATGTGTGGCGTTCACTTCCCTGTCTTTCATCTGCAACAACGCGCACACACTCTTGAGACGATAAAGGATCCGCTTTAGTTCAGGGAGGGAAAGATGAGAGCGTGAGGATCACTGATATCAGTGTCCCATCTCTTGTGTGGAGCGTTGTTCTTTCAGTAAATCTCTTGTTAGTGTTCAATAGAAACTGTACTCTCACATCAGAACAGGGGTGTGTGTCGTCGACATAAAACACCTTTGTTCCTGTTTTCTGCTTTACTGTTCCTCTTCCTCTTCACATCTGTGATTCTATAGGCATTGATCGAGTCTCTCGTCTGTCTTTTTGTGTGTTTAGTGAAGACACAGTTGACCTGGTGTTCGAGGAGTTTAAACGCTCGTATCTGAAAGGAGTCATCGGCGACGATGATGAATCTCCAGCTGAGCCTTGAGAGCCTTCTCTATGGAGTGTGCACGTGTATAAAGATGCATGTTGAGAGTATGTAGATGTGCACTAATGTAAGCCAGGAGAGAAAAATCAATTGGCCAAATCAGCATATATTCATAATTATGTGTATTGTAGTAAACCTGAACAACGCTGCTAAATATTTGCATTTTGTTTCAAAAGAACCAAAAAAAAGCTCTCCTAAAATGTATGAAATTATTATTCCATGTATGATCTTAGTTTAAAAGGCTGCTTCTTTGTATTCTCAGATTATAACTAGATTTCAGTAAGGATAAACTGATAAATAGTGCATTTTATTTGTCACAAATGGATGTATTGCATAGAAAATTAGAGGCAAATTCTGTTATTTCCCTGTAAATGCTTTGAAATAAAACACTTTGTGACAGCAGAACATCTGATCTCTGTACCAAAATCGCCCTGTAACATATAAAGTGGTAAAGTCTTGTAAAATTAGTTTAAATGCAGGATTCTTATGACCTACTTAGCAGACTTCAGCATTTAGTGTGCTACTTCTTATGGCAGCAATCCAGAGATAAACTCAAACCTGTTTACCTTTAGTAATCTGAGTTTCAGTTGAGGAGTATTCCTCGTTCCTTTAACAATAAGACATGTATTTTAATGTTTGAGTATTGTGTTGTTTATATACTAGTACTGCAGATTTCAGTACTGTTTTTCATTTTTATATATTTTAGTAGTTATATTACTTCAACTCATTACAATCAAAATTTGTCACTTAAAAGGTGTTAAGTTTGGATGTTGCCTAAGTAGACACTAGAAGCAAGACGGCTCACTAGGTTTTGGAACAGTGCTGTTACATTTGAAAAATTCCAAATGGAATCTTCAAATAAAAATGGCTACAACTTTCTGAGGATTTTGCCACTTAACGTGCATCATGGTCTGATCTGTGGATGGTTGAAAAACAGTCAAAAATAGGAGTCTAATTAGTAGTTTACAATTTATTGGAAATAGAAAGGTAATCAATACACAGAACATAAGCATGAACATGTTATGTTGTGTCATATTGTTACATGGTCTCTGCTAAAATTCACAGCACCAAGGACAACATTATTTTGGGTGGGTCCCCTCTTCCCTGCACACACCATGAGAGGTTTCCCAACATAATATTCTGCCTCTGAATAATCCATACTCAAAAAGATATAAGCTCAAAGTATGAGACTATTTTTCTCTCTCAAACAGGTGTTTAACATTTCAACCCCTCTCTTTCTTTACCTTTCAAATCCTTCTCTCTGCTCAGCTATCCTGAGACGCACGTACATGCACCGGCCCACCCAGTTTCCCTGTTCTCATTCTCATTTTCACTCTTATTCACAATGTGTGTCTACTGAATCGCTAGAAGGATGATTTAACAGCTGATTGGTGCATTCCTGCTCATTATTCAAACAAACATCCGGCTGAAAACATGTCTGCCAACCCGACTGATTCCTCTCGCTGTGAATTATTGGGTCATAATACAGCAAATGCACTGTAAATAACCACCGCACATATCCACCTGGAGAACGAATTCATTCCAAGGATGAAAAAGAGAAGGCTCTGTTTTCAGCCGAAGGTTTGCTTCTACATACAAACTACATAAAGTTGCTTTAAAATAGAATCTACGTGAAATATGGGATATTATTGAAACAATAGAAGCTTTGGGGTTGAGGTTGAGAGGTGGATCATTTTAGACTTTGGTTAAGAGTTTAGGGTGAAGTTAGAAGTTTGGGTAAATGTTAAGAATGTTGTGTGTAGTATAAAATTAGGGTGCAGGTCCAGGGAGTTTATAAAAGATTGGGTTTGGAATGTTGGGTGTAGGTCTGAAGTTTGGATGAAGTTTTAGAATGTTGAGTGGTTTAGACAGATTAGGGTGCAGGCCTAGGGAGTTGATAAAAGTTAAGGTTTAGAATTTGGGGAGGAGGTAACCGTTTAGGGAGTTGATTAAAAAAAAATGTTGATTTAGAATGTTGTGTGTAAGCCTATGGTGTAGTAAAAGTTTGGGTGAATGTTAACAGATTAAGCCATAGCTTTCCCTATCCTTTCTTTTGGAGACTTGGAATAAACTGCGAATAAACTTTGCTCATAGTATACAAACGAACATGGAGAAATACATATATTAATTTCTGTTAATATTAGTTAATAAAAAGACAAAGAAAAATCATGTTTTTTTGTTGCCATTATGTGACATAGCGGTGTCTGACTACGGGCGATGACATCATCATTTTCAACAATATACGGATTCGTTGTACACACAAAAACGCAAGGGCGTAGTTTTCAAATTTATCCACTCTGGGACCTGGTTTAAAAAGAAAAAAAAGTTTTACTCTCCCAAAACGCTGTATCCGTGTGGACGAAACACCCACACGACACAAAATGTATGCATATACAGCTAACCAGCTTTAGGGAGTAGGTCTAAGGTGCAGTTAAAAGTTTGAGTGAAGCTTGAGTGTAGGTTATCAGTTTAGGTTGCAGGTCTAAGAAGTAGACCTAGAGTAGAGTTTAGGTACAGAATGTTGGGTGTAAGTCAAGGGTGTAGATAAAAGTTTTGGTTGGCGGTTTAGAATGTTGGGTATTGGCTTAGGGAATAGGTGAAATTTAGGTTTATATTTCAGGGTATAGATTAAGCGTTTAGGGTCTAAGGCCAGGGGTCTCCAACACTTCTTTTGGAGAGCTACCTTCCTGTATTCTTCAGTTCTAACCCTGCTTCAACACACCTGCCTGTTACTTTGATGTAATCCGGAGCACTTTGATTAGCTGTTGTGTTTGAATAGGTTTGGAGCTCAAATCTGCAGGATGGTAGCTCTCCACAAGCATCTTGTCTGGGCTGTAGGTGGTGGTTTAGAATATAGGGGTTGGTTAGGGGTTTAAGGTATAGGTAAGTGGGTAAGGTATACATATGGGTCTTTACAGACGTTACCAGGGAAGATCACGGTCAGGGAACGTCGGAGCGGTTCCATTGTTAGCAGGGTTTACAGAGAAATCTCTTCCAAACATGTCATTACATTTTTCTGGGTACAACAAATACCCGCTGAATGTGCTGCTGGACTCGGAGCCGGTGAACATGCCGTTAGTGGTGGTGTCTTTCACCTGCAGCCACACCCAGTCACCCTGGTTCAGACTCAGCATCACCTGGTGAGAGGCGGTGTTCATATCCACTGGCGTAGTTGTCTTCACTATGGCCTCGAAGTTGTGGAAGAGTCCGACCTTTAGCAAACGGGTGGACACTTGCAGGTGGTAGCTAAACACGTAGGTTCCGTTAACCGGGGCGGTGAAGACTCCGTTATCAGGGTTGAACTGCAAGTTTGTGTTGTAGATTATACGTTTGAAAGGCACTGGCCGGCTCGGGATTGGATAGGAAGTGAGTAAGGCGGCAGAGAAAGCAGATTGCACAGAGGGTGAACAAGGTCCGGGCATCCCAGGCACTCCCGCATCTCCCTGATTACCTTTAGGTCCTGTGGCTCCAGATTGACCCGTCAGCCCTGTCGTACCCTGGTCTCCCTTCTGACCCTTTTCACCTGTTTGACCCTGGGCTCCTGGAGCCCCATCAGGACAATTGCACAGGCCCTGTGGACCTAAGTCACCCTTTTTTCCTGGTAAACCTGGAACGCCAGGCTCACCCACCACACCTGGATCACCCTTCAACCCTTTGGGACCAGGGTCTCCATTAAGCCCAGGTAACCCCCGTGCACCTGCAGGGCCGGGAAGACCTGTCTCACCTGCCGGCCCTGGTAAGGGCACACAGGTTTCCGGGCACTGACCATCTTCTCCCTTTGGACCCTGTTCTCCCATAGAACCATCAAGACCAGGGTCACCCCTATCACCTGGGAAGCACATATATAATAACATGGTCACCAAGGCCTATGATAAACATTGCTTGTATGTAAATGGTGATAGATTAACAAAGATTCACTGACCTTTAAATCCCCGGTCTCCCTTTGGTCCTGAAACTCCGGGATGACCAATGTCACCCTTATCTCCGGCGTCACCTTTCTCACCTGTGGGTGTGTGAATTTCAATTGTTAGAAGATTGATTTAAATGAACACCTGTTTCGGAGAGAATCTAACTGACCATGGTCTCTATGATCTACTGTTTCCAAACATTTTGGGTGAACGTTTAGAATGCTGGGTGTGGGTTAACACATTAGGGTGCAGGTTTAGGAAGTCAAAAAAAATATTAGGTTTAGAGTTGGGTGTAGTTAGAAGTTTGGTTAAAGATTTGGAATGCTGGGTATAGGTCTAGGGAATAGGTAAAGTTTAGGTTTAGAAGGTTGGGTGTAAGTTAAGAGTTTGGGTTACAATTGCAGATTTCAGGGTGTAAACTAAGAGTTTAAGGTCTAAGGCCAGGGGTCTCCAATTCTCATTTTGGAAAGGTACCTTCCTGTATTCTTCAGTTCCAACCCTACTTTAACACTCCTGTCTGTTACTTTGACGTAATCCGTAAAAAGTGAAAATTGCCTTCATTTACTCACCTTCCACCTGTACGGGTTTCTTTATTCAGTTGTAGACAAAACAAGGTATTTTGAAGAATTTTGGTAACCAAACAGCTGCTGGCAACCATTGACTTATTGATATTTATATATATATATATTTTGCACTATGGAAGTCAATGGCAACCAGCAACTGTTTGGTTACCAAAATTCTTTTCTTATGTTTAACAGAAGAAAGAAACTTTTCATTTTTCAGTGAACTATCCCTTTACATTTACACTGGTTTTTGGAAATGCATCCAAAACAGTACCTTAAACCATTGGTTTCTTCACTATAAATGTGAAGATTGTTGCATGGGAAGCTACAATTTTAAACTAGCCTCCCCAACATTGCTACACACACATTCATACTGAAGTAAAATCAGTGTGTCATACGAGACTTGTTGTTGAGTCTCACCCTTTATGCCGGGACGTCCTGTGAATCCTGGACGTCCGCGAAGCCCAGAGAGGCCTCTTGGACCTGAACTACCAGGAACTCCTGTGAGTAACAGATGCAGTTAGTAAAACACTCGATGATAATAAACAGAGCATATGTGAGAATATGCTGTGGAGTTTGTACCTGGCAGTCCACGGTCGCCTCTGTCTCCTTTCTTGCCTTGGTTTCCAGAGCAAGCGGAGCAGATGCAGAACCAAGGAACCTGGTCTGCTGTGGGTGGAACCGGAGCTTCCAGAATCATCTGACAATAGGATAAATCAGGCCCTACAAATCCTGTTGGTCCTTGCGTTAAGTTGTCAGGGGGAATTAACCCAAATTCTGTCCCACGGAATTCAGGAATAAAAGCACACTGTCCAAAAGATAAGCACACCAACACCCCCACGATATCCCTCATGTCCTGTAAACAAAATCACAGAGTTGAATCTAATTACAGAGCACCTTTCAAATATCATGTCACTGTCTCACATCAAGAAGATTCAAGAATATTTTCATTTGAGTCATTGCTGGATTGCATGTTCTGACCAGTTGCAATAGCGACTTTGTTGCTTTAAATAAAAATGCATTTCACAAGAGAATGCCTTTTAAGATTTTAACTTTAAAATGTCACGTTTGATCAACTGTATACATTTGCGAAACTTCCAAGTGAAAAATAAGTGTCATTTTCATCAGTTACAGACATAAGGTAATTAAGACAGATACATTGATCACCCACCATGTTCCAGTGAAGCAGCGTCTTGCTCGTGAGAAAAAAATCTCTGATGTTCTGACGCCCTGCATTTATATACCTGCACCTGCGCAAGTGTGTTTGTGTGTGTTTGACCTCTGGGACTTGGGATTTTTCTCTCTCTCCGTTCTCTGTGACCTCATTACGCCAGAATATCATGAGTAATAATATAGCAGACAGAAAACAGGAGAAAGTTTCTGCCTTTGTGTGTGTGACACAGCAGTGTGAGAGCAGGCGCGGCTCCGTCAGGACTGTAACAGGAGAGAGCGGATGCGTCTCTGGAGATGATTTATAATACAGGGAAGGATGGGAACACGACAGGCCTCCGACCCGATCCAGATCAGATCTCACACAAACACACACTAAAACACACACATACAGAGGATTCTCTTTCTCTAAGAGTCAGAGTAATACCTAGAATATCTTATCACGGATCTGTGAAGAGTATCCCATAATGCAGCAGTACATTTGTTATTTTAGTCTTTTATTTTGACAGCTATAGCGCCACACTGAATTTATTGAAGAGTGAAGGCTGTGCTATTTATTTAAATCAGTTCTGACTGTCATTTTTATTTTTCACAGTTTATGATGCAGATCTTGTCTGCATATTACGACTTAAACTATAGTTGAAAGTCGTTTGTTGAAAAAACGCGGCTTTCAAAATATTTCACCGTTTGCTTGAGCATCTTGAGCAGGAACAAACAAGAAAATGGTGTTTGTTTACAGTAATGTGTAGCTTGTATTTTTTGCCCCACAAAGAAATATCCAAATAGTTTGTTATTTGACAGTTTTGTTGATCATGTGGTTACGTTTCACGTTTTTATGAGAATAGCTTTTAAAAGGGCAAAATAACAATAACTGTCTTTTCCCTTTCTGTTATCCATATGTGCATCATGTGAATGTTTCAAAACGTTTTTCCCACTGCAATCTTGACTTTCACTGTAAATGCTTTTATGCGAAGGCAATTAACAGTTGTGCTCATAAGTTTACATAACTCTTGCAGAATCTGAAAATAATGGAATAATGAAAATCCCATGTTATTTATTTATTAAGTACTGTCCCCATTTAACCCCATTTAAAAGTTTACATACCCTTCAATTTTAATACTATGTGTCATTTATTTGATTTTTATAAATTCTGTTCATTAAACATCTATTATGTGAAATAGCTTATTCAGGACAGTACTAAATAAAAAATAACCTGCCGTTTTCATGATCCCCCTTATTTTGTTTCCATTATCAACATATTGCACATTCTGCGAGGGGTATGTAAACCTATGAGCACAACTGTATAGTATATATTGTTATCAATATTGATACTTTAACTGAACTGAGATGAATCAGAATTAAACTATATTGAGCTGAATGATGATATGATCTTGTAAAATCAACAAATAATAACAAATAATTGGCAATAATTCAAACAATGGATCATGCATGAAATTCGCAAGTAGAAAAACTGATTTTTTTACAACAAAAAAATACATATTTTTACAATGTAGTTACAATTACACACATTATGCAGGATCATTTACCATCTCAGTTTTCTTCACAGGGTAGCATGTAAAAAGAGTGAATTACTGTGAAAGGTGTGTGTTTTGTGTGTATTCGTGAAAGAGAATTAATGAGCATGTTGCTGAAGTCAATGCTGTGTTGTTAGGAAAGATTGTGTTATTATTTGAAGGCAATGCATCCTGATGAGAGCTATAGTGTGTGTTATTGAGCAAGCATGCACTGGCAAGATGTGAAACACAGATGTGAAACTGAACACACAGATACAAACAAAGCCACGGCTGCTTCTTCACAGCACCGCCCAGCTCCTGACCCGGTTTGTACTGTCTTGCTCTTCTTTTACACAGCCGTGCTGTCTTTATTGTTTTTATGAGGAATTCCATTATGGCTGTATGTGTTGCATAACCCTTCCAAAACTTATCAGGATCAAGTCTACAGTTACACACTCAGCAATCATTGCTGTATTTATTACATTAGTGTGTAAACACACACCCTCGCTATTATATTCTAGACTGTTCCATTATCTCTGTTATAAGGCTGTTGTGATGCTATTGTGCTTTTAATGTCCACAGCTTTTTCTTGAAACATCCATCAATCAGCTGAAGAAACAGCTGAAGTGGTCTTTTAATACTTTAAATTCGTGGAATAGTACATTATTCAACAGATTTGTAAATGTAGCATTGCATTAGTGTGTCATGAATGGATGCTCTGCAGTGAATGGGTGCCGTCAGAATGAGAGCTGATAAAAACATCACAATAATCCACAACACTCCAGTCCAACAGTAAACATCTGGAGAAGACAAAAGATGCTTGTTTGTTAGAAAAACAAAGTAAAGATGTTTTTAATTTAAGAATGTTGCTTCTGGTCACAAAATAAAATAAAATAAAAGTCCATAATCCATAATACTTCATTCATTCATCAAAATGTGACTTTTGGCTTGTAAAGGGTACTTGATCTGTGCACATTTCACTGATTCAGCTGTGTTTTGGGGATTTTTAGTTGGTGTGTGAAGTCAGTTGAACTATGTTCCAATAATGTTTCATAAACAGAAAGTGGCTTTTATTTTAGACACTTTATCTATTCTTTTAACATTTAAAATGGTTTAACTTCTTTTTGACAAAGCAAGCTTCTAGTACCTTTAAAATATACTTAGTTTGATTTTTTATAATCGAATGCAATCCCAGTTTATAAATATATGTTCGAATGTTCCCATTATTTTATGAAAGCGTTATTTCTGAATGTTCACAAATGTTTTAAAAACTTTTTTTTTCTTGGTTGCATGAATGTTAAGGAAACATTCTATTTTATAATTTTGTGAACCATATGAAAAAGTTACCTTTGATTGCTCTCAGACAATTCTGAAACAAGTAACATAAAAAAAAAAAATGCTAAATGAGTGTCCAAAAAGTTTCGGAACAGAAAAGTTCCATGAATGATGTATAAATTACATTTTTATGCTAATTTTTTAAGAACAAATCATTTTGAACAAACATTCTAATAACATTACTAAAAAACATTGTTCACCACTTTCAGAATTAAAGGTATAGTTCACCCAAAAATGAACATGAATAACTGACATGAGTTACTCTCCCTCATATCATTCCATCCAAACCCGTAAGACCTTCGTTCATCTTCAGAACACAAATTAAGAAAGTTTTGATGGAATCTGAGAGCTCTCTGACCCTCCATAGACAGCAATGTAACTGAAATGTTCCCAGACCCAGAAACGTAGCAAGAACATCGCTTCAACAGTCCATGAGACATCAGTGGGTCGATTTAAATTTTACAAGAATACTTTTGTGCCAGGTGCGCAGATGGGATTTTTTAACTGAGGGGGACCAAGCTTTCCAGCAGTCAAAGCAGCTCCTGCGATCGCACCAAACACTCCGGTGATGACGGGGTTGATGGATTTGTTGGGATTGTCACCTAAAACACATCCAGAAAACACCCAATGTGATCAGATGAGACTCTTTCTGAGTGTTTTATATTCAGTGACTTTTTTATATTCAGACTCTTTCTGAGTGTTTTATATTTATATTCAGATGCTGCAGACTCTCACCCTTGTACCAGTTCCTCAGAGAGGTCATGACGAAGAACCGGATCACCTGATTGGATCCCTGTTTGAGGACGGTCGCTGTGAGGCCTTGATACCTCCCTCTGATTCATGAGAGACACATTCAGAACATCACTTACTACAAACACACATTATATACATCCCATCATATGCACTTTAAACTCTTTACAGAGTTGAGATGAACAAACATTTTATATTGTTTCCAATACTTACAATTATTCACTTACAACAACAACAACAAAAAAGCCCCCTTGAATGATAGACTATGTCAAAATAATCCAAAACTTATAAACAACATACAATCAATTTTAAAGCAATTGCTTTTTTTTTCATTTGACTTATTTGTAGCTCCTAATATAAAAGTAAAGCCTGAAATGGTCCTGGCAAAATACAAGTAAAAATAAATAAATACATAAATGATGGTGAATTAAATTTAATGCATAATATTCAGACTGTCATGATGTGTATAAAGCATTGACAGAAAGACTGAAGTACAGAGCAGGAAATAAAATAAAATAAAATAAAAAGGATGCAAATAATAAAACGATGAAATGATTCGCGGATCCGCTCTGAAGTCGCGATCTGACTCAAATGACTCAAATGATTCGCGAACCCGATCTGAAGTCCCGATCTGACTCAAATGACTCAAATGATTCTCGGACCCGCTTTGAAGTCCCGATCTGACTCAAATGATTCGCGAACCAGCACTGAAGTCCCGAACTGACTCAAATAACTCAAATGATTCGCTGGCCCGCTCTGAAGTCCCGATCTGACTCAAATGATTCGCGGACCCGCTTTGAAGTCGCTATCTAAATGATTCGCGGACCCGCTCTGAAGTCCCGATCTGACTCGACTCAAATGATTCGCGAACCCGCTCTGAAGTCGCGATATGACTCAAATGATTCGCGTACCCGCTCTGAAGTCCCGATCTGACTCAAATGACTAAAATGATTCGCGGGCCCGCTCTGAAGTCGCAATCTGACTCAAATGACTCAAATGATTCGCGGAACCGCTCTAAAGTCGCTATCTAAATGATTCGCGGACCCGCTCTGAAGTTGCTATCTGACTCGACTCAAATGATTCGCGAACCCGCTCTGAAGTCGCGATATGACTCAAATGATTCGCGAACCCGCTCTGAAGTCGCTATCTGAATCAAATGATTCGCGAACCCGATCTGAAGTCCCGATCTGACTCGAGTCGACTCAAATGATTCGCGGACCCGCTCTGAAGTCCCGATCTGACTCGACTCAAATGATTCGCGAACCCGCTCTGAAGTCGCTATCTGACTCAAATGATTCGCGAACCCGATCTGAAGTCCCGATCTGACTTGACTCAAATGATTCGCGGACCCGCTCTGAAGTCCCGATCTGACTCGACTCAAATGATTCGCGAACCCGCTCTGAGGTCGCGATCTGACTCAAATGATTCGCGAACCCGATCTGAAGTCCCGATCTGAGAATTTGTGCACAAAGAAAACAAAAAATAAAATAATTTATTTATAAGTCTTTTCCCCGATTTAAGGTCTTTCACCATTTTGGAGAGTACCATGATGAATGCATAAATTTTCCCAGAAAGTAATCAGCATGGTTTATGTTCATCATGCATGAGCTTTCTCTTGAATGTAAACTAAAGCATCTAGAAGGCAAGTCTGCAACCTTCAGCCAAAAAAGCATAATGGCAAGCACTTCCGCTTCTGCTTTGGCATTTTATGGGAACAGAGACCAGATGCCGATTTCTGAATGGATGTCAATGGAGGAGTGACTTCACTATGCTTAATAAACAGCTTTTTAGAGGAAACGGCTTGCTACTAGTTTTAAGAACTGATAACGAACATTCTAATAATCTTTTCTTTTAGAAAACATTTACTTTTTAATAACAAAACATTTAAAAACATTCCAAAGCATAATAAGGAATGTTTTATTGTACTACCTTTCACAATAAATACAATTTAATACTTGATTACATTAGAAATCTAGTACTCTCATAATTTTACTCAAGTAAAAGTAATTCAAAGTTTTACTTGAGGACAAGAAGGAACCACATTTTTGATGTTCTTAAGTATTAAAGGTAAAAAAAGAAAAAAAAATCTTCATTAATGAAACAAAACTAACACATTTTTCTAAGTTTAATCACAACATATAATCATTGCCGTTAACAGTGTTTACTGTCTGTTTGATGTCATTGACTAAGTGCACAAATTTTACTGTACATTTCTGTCATATATGGACATCAACTTCACAGTCACCACTGATAAGCTACTATTAAATATAATGTAGAAACAATAAAATAGAAACTTATGTTTTCTATAAAGCTGCTTTGCAGCTATTTGTATCGTGAAAAGTGCTATACAAATAAACTTGAATTAAAAATTTAGTGCAGTAAAAGGCAAGACATTGTGCTTTGGAATATAGTGAAGTAAAATTATTCACACACAAAAAAACACTCTGATAAAGTACAGATAATTTTGTAAATAAATTGAAAACACTTCGCTACTGTCCACCTCTGCTTCTGAGTCTCTAAATATTTTTAGGCCACGCTCGTTTTGTACAGTATCTCGGTCACAGCTCCTCTGTCCGGTAGAGGGCGCTCTCGGCGGCAGTGCTTGGTCTGTCCGTGCGGGGGCGCTGTGAGGCTGGTCCCGCTGGAACAGAGCGTGAATCCCGGGGGCTGGAGCGCAGGATGGCGGCGGTCGGTGCTGCTTCAGCTGCTGAGGCCGAGTCTTCGGACAGCGAACCGGAGCAGGAGCACGGATCCCCGCAGAAACTCATACGGAAGGTCTCCACGTCTGGTCAGATCCGGAGCAAGGTAATACACCGCGTGCGTGTGTGTTTAGGTTGGGTTTGCAAATCGAAAATCGCCTCAGCTCAGAGCGAGCGGCCCGTCTGAGATCCGCGACATTTCCTGCGTGTCCAGAGCCTCCGGTTCCGACCGACACCGGTCACCGGTCGCTGAGACGAGAGGGTGTGAATATAACGGAACCGCGCGGGTCTGAGATGAGCGCACTGCGCGCGCGCGTGTTCTGCTGGATTGCAACATTGTAACTGTTTGTTTGGAATCTGTGAATTTGAAAATGAAACACTGTAACATCTGCAGCTCAGTGAAAGCGCGGCGGTTACATTCAAACGCTTAAAAAGGACCATACTTTCTGCAGCAGTTACAGTTATTTTACTATAGTAAAACTGTGGTAAAAATATATATATAATCATAAATAATCCTAAAAAGGAGGAAAATATAGAAAATAATGTATAAATTTATGGAAATTACATATTATCATATATAATATTCGAAACAATAGCCAAACAGTTTGTTTCGATTGTCCCTTTAACACATTCTGTTGACTAAGTAAGGTTGCAGCTATGTATTTCCTAGCTCTCAATAGAGTGTTGGTAGAGTATTAGTATTAGTAGACTGGTGTTGTTAGGGCTAGAATAAGATGCAGAATTACTGGAAGTCAGTGAATGTCTGATTGGAGTTAGTGGATATTAATCAGACAGTCTGCTAACACTATAATCATGAGAGTTCGGAGACGTCTAAGTGCAACGTTGCTTACTGCCAACAGAATGTTCAAAAGTGACCATCAAAATAAAATGTTGTTACCGCAAAATATGTTCAAAATATTTCTTAATTTGGTGGAAACTGTGGCTACCCGCATGTCTATCTCTCCGTCTGTTTGTCTGTCGGCCAGTTTGTTTTACAAGTTCAAACCTTACAATTATACTCTCTACTAGGCATAGGTTTATTCATACATCATAGATATCATTTATTATTATTTAGGGGTGGAACATTTCTAGCAAAACATTCCATAAATATTGGATACTTTACTTCCTGGGATGTTTGGAAAGTTTCCAGAAATGTTGCAACCCTATTATTATTACTACAGTAAAACTGCGGTAACTTGGGTTTAGCCTCCACTATCATTAAAAACATAATTATGTAAAGCAAAATAAGGCTGGAGATTTGATGTATGTTTTGTATTAAAGCGGATGTTGTGTAGCCTACAGCTTTAAGATCTGAGCTGCTAAACCAAAGATCTGATCACTATTCACACTTATTAAAAATCAGTAGTTACGATCAGAATCTTAGTAATAGTCTTGACATTTCATGCTTGTTCAGTTCCTGACAAACAGCTGAATGTAAGATAAAGTGATAAAGAATAAGAGAACATGTTCTTGCAGAATAGACTTCCTGAAAGCTTGATCTTGCCGTTTTGGCAGATTTCTTTGATTTAGTGCATTCCTGCAGTATGCTGGATCTGGTTTCATTAATGCGTAATCTATTCAAAAGACTCAAAAATAAACCATCAAAATCATATTTTTGCTATCTCTAAATATCAGTTGCTTTCTGTGTGAATTAGGTCTGGATTTATGGTTATGGTTAGGATAAAGTAACAGAGGCTCACAAACCTGTGCGTATGGTTAGTGAGATGAGATCACATTCTAGGTTTGTGAGATGATTCTCTGATGCTTTCACCTAGAAAATGAACCGCTGTTGTTTCTCATGACGAAGGGAAATTCACAGCCAGAGTCTTTTATTATATTTGAAAATGTATATATTTTTTAAATATGTTTTGTCAAAATGAGTTGTTTTTTCTCCACTTCGGCAGCACTTATAAACACCAGACTCATATCTAGGCCTATATTCTGAAGGATTTTACTGAGGGGGTTGTTTATATGGAATTAATCTTAATTTCTATAAAATATTGTAACATTGTATTTTATTCAATTGCATTTTTTATTTTTTATTTGGCTGTTGACTCTGCTAAAGTTATTCACAGATAAAAAGAGAAATGCCAAATCTCTTCTGTAAAAACGTTTATTATCGTATATCGTATATTTCGACAATATTTAACAATTAAGATTTCTGTTCTGGACATTTATTCAAATTAGTGTACACTTAATAAAAAAAATACCTAAATAGTGTATTTAACCAAAATTTCAGAAAACTTGTAATACAAAAAAAAAAAAAATGTTTGTGTTTTTCTTAATGGAATCAACAGTAAAAGTTTAATGATTGTTTGGTGATGGCCATTTTTACTGTACTTGCCTTTAAAAAGTTGAGCAAAAACTATACTGAAACTGAATGCCGCATGGGTGATTTTAGCGTGACCTACCTGTTTGTATATGCACAGCCAAAAAATGTTGTCCATACTTTCATTAAAGCATTAATAATGCAAAAAATTAATTCAGAAACACAAAAGGTCAAATTTAGCTCATTGTCCAGGAAAAGTTCGACGTCCCATTTTGGTGTTTGCATCAAATTTACAAAAGTGGTTTAATTAAACAGAAACTGTCTACTTTAAGACACTTCAAAGTGTCTACTATAGACTGTCAAACAACTTTTGTGAAATAAATGTTCCATTCCATTGTCATAAGTGTAAAATATTTATGTAAAAATTTAAACAATACTTATTCTGACCTGTACTTATATATATATATATATATTTAAAAAAAAAAAAAAAAATATATATATATATATATATATATATATTTTTTATTTTTTTATTTATTATTATTATATATTTTTTTCATATATATATATATATATAAACTATTATTGTGCTGAATTACATAAATCATGGTAACTGAAAATTTAATTGTCATAACATAATTACTCAAAAAAAAAAAAAAGAAAAAAAAAATTTAAACCGGACACATCTAATGTATGGCTCAAAGTTTAAAAGCTGTGTTATACTTTGTTGCTTTTGATGCTTGGAAACCCCTTTTTGTCTTTGAGCAGACATGGACATGAGGGTGAATGATAAGGTTTGTTATTTTAAGTGCACTACTCCTTGAAGTCTAGCGAGGCATTCGTAAAGTTAACCTAACAGTAAAGCGTGGGTGGCCCGGGTGCAGCAGGGTCAGCCTGTAAACACCGCTGAATTCTGAGAAGCAGAAGCCGTGTCTCGTCTCTGTGCAGTCATCGTGTCTGTGTTCTGTGCTGCGCGTGGTGAGGAGGAGAAAGGTCACGCTTCAGATCGATCACGGGCTCTTTGAGGCTCCTCAGACAGGGGTGAGATGAAAGCGTTACAGTAACCGCAGGCATCTGTCCACTGAAAGGTCACGTTTGACCAGCGGGCGCTCCGCTGATTCCAGCGCACTCGTTAGGAGTTAAATCCACGTTTTACTGAACAGCATCTTTGTGACTGTAAACACTATGCAGTACAGTTTTCACAGCTGTTGAACACTCGCTGTCGCACAGCTGCACGCTGTCAATCTAGAGGCTCTTGATGCGACTGTTTAATCATCTGTATTTATTTACATTTAAATGTCTTCATTTAGCAAACGCTTTGGATAAATGACTTCGTTCGCTCACCCTCTGGCTACTAAAAGATCAGGATGAGTTTGTTTCTTCATCAGGTTTGCAGAAATGTAGCATTGCATCAGTGTCTCATCAATGGATGCTCTGCAGTGAATGGGTGCCGTCAGAATGAGAGCTGATCAAAACATCACAATAATCCACAGCACTCCAGTCCATCAGTGAACATCTGGAGAAGACAAAAGATGAAACGCATCCAGCATTAAGACAAACATATGAGATTTCTTTCTCTTCCAGTCCAAATAACTGTTATCTCACAAGTTTTGACATTGAACATTTGATAAAAAGCTCAAAAGTTATACAATCAGATCCAAGTAGTACAACAAAGCAGATTGTAAACGCCATCTGTTGATTGCAGTTTGGTGATGTTTGCGAAGTATATGTAAATATATTCCTTATATACTGTGTGTGTTATACTGCACGTGCTTGCTTTCTCTTTAGTATTTAATCAGTTTAGCAACACATACTAGTTTTCGTTCATATTTTAAATTAGATTTTTAATGTTCTGTTTTCGTTTTAATTTTGTGAGTTTATTTTTTAAAGTATGTCTATGTAGTTTTTTTCTATTGAATAATAAATTATTAAGTATTAGTTATTTTAGTACAACATGAACTGAGTTTTTTATATTTTATTTCAGTTATTTCTTAATTAAAAGACTTACTTAATGATTTAAATAAATTAATAATATTTTGTACTGCTGCCAGATGATTAATCACGATTAATCGCATCCTAAAAAGTTTTTGTTTATATAATATAGGCCTATGTGTGTACTATAATATTTGTCATGTACCATATATATATAAATTTCACATGAATAGTATATATTTAGAAATCATGAACATGTATTTAATTATATTTTTATGTTCAAATAATTTATATTATATATAAATATATTTTTCTTAAATATAAACATGCATGTGTTTCTGTTTATATATATGTAATAAATATACACAGTACACACACACATATATACAATGTAAACAAAAACATTTAATGTGATTAATCATTTGACAGCACTAATAGTTTGAATGAAATTTTATTGTTATATTTTTGGTTTCATTTTAATTTCAGTGAAAATGTTTGTAATTTTGTTGTGCATTTCTATTTTTGTTTTAAAATATTTTTTTTTATTTTATTAGTCATTAGTTGTAGTTTTTTTTTAGCACTTCAACATGAATTGTTGCATTTGCAACTAGCTGTAAAATAAGTTTGCATTTTTAAATATTTATTTTCATTATTTTCATGTAATGTTTATTTAATTTCAAGTATAGAACAAGTGTTTTAGTTAATAACGCTGATTAAAGCTGCATCAGACGCTCATGTCATTCATGCTGCAGCGCGTGCGGATGTAAAGATGTAAAGTTAGCGTGCGGTCAGGAAACTGCTCTATTATCTGCATCAAGGCTTGGAGTGAGCTATTTTGGTAGCTCTTGTCAAAGCCTGAGCGCTGCACAAGCGGGTCAAGCTTCCTGTGGGTTGATCGCTGTTGTGTGTTTCAGACTCCATCGCGTGTGTGTGTGTGTGTGTGTGTGTGAGCTGAAATGACAGGTGTCTTCAGTGGCAGAGAAAAGGGCATTTACTGTCAGCGGAAACCAGCATGAGTGAGAGAGTGTGTGTGTGAAAGCTTCATGTCAGTCAGAGGTTTCTTGCTCTGACCTGTGTCTCATGGATTGCACTAGGGGCCAGGTTAGTCTGTTACACTCTCCGAACATCCATCTGTGTTTGTGCTTGTGCTGTTTTATCTCACTCAATCATTTCTACTCCATACTGACTGTGCATGCATATTCAGTAAAACCAATCTGTACATGCTTGTGATGCTGATATGGCAATGCATCTCAATAAATCCTGTTGTCTGCTATGTTCTGTTAATTTGTAAAGCATTCAGATTAAGTTGCATTTGTCTCATTACGTTGCTGCAAATTCATGCGTGAAATGTTTGCATGCTTTTTTCTCGCTGTAGAAGCAAAGCGACCTTGACTTTTGAAGATATGATGCTTTATCAGCCTGTTTCTGCAGTAAGTCTAGTTTTGTAATGTGTTTTTAAAGTCTGAATGTTGCAGTATCCCGCGTCCGATTTCTTTAAGTGTGTGTTTGCTGTCGTACAGCACGATGAGATTGAATGTCTGTGGGATTTTTTTCATTTGTCTGATCTAGCGGGTAAAAACAGTGTGTCTGATTACTCAGTGAATGAACACAACACACATGCTTTAAAGAGTTATTCATGTCTGGAGCTCAAACTCTGCAGGAATCAATCTCAAATGTGAACAATATTAATAGTTATGCTTGCAAATCAGAAACCAGATGTCAGAGTGAAGTGTTGAGCTCTGCTGCTCCCTTCAGGTGCAACATGGAACTGCAGGCTGTGTGTGTGTGTGTGTGTGTGTGTGTGTGTGTGTGTGTGTGTGTGTGTGTGTGTGTGTGTGTGTGTGTGTGTGTGTGTTTCTGAGGTTGGAGTGTATGTGGTGTCTTGGTGTAAAAATATAATTCCATTACAGGTTTGTGGGAGATGTTATGATGTGTAAAGAGCCGCTCGAGGAGGATGATGATGCCATTTATTACGTAAATGAACGCGAGTGACTGGAACAAAATGAATTTTTTACATACCTTTCTCTCTCTCTTCTTCTAGACAATTTTAAAAGAAGGAAAGTTGATGAAACAGACTAATTTTCAGCGCTGGAAGAGACGTTACTTTAAACTGCGGGGAAGAACGCTGTACTACGCTCAGACGGCCAAGGTCTGTTAATAACACACACACACACACACACACACACTTTTAAGTAGCTGTGTAAATGAGAACATAGCCTATGCTATATTATTTATATTTAAAGCTATTTATAATTTGTACGCACTAACCTAAACCCTAAAAGAGCATTTAAGTAGATTATTTTATAATAAAATTAAATATTAAATATATACTGTATATATATTTGTGAATGTATATTTTATCATATATATGATTTATATTATACTGTCTGTGTGTGTGTGTGTGTGTGTTTTATTCAAATAACAAATATAATGTACATATGTATACCTTTGATGACATCATCGGAGGAACGTTTTGTAAGCTTTAGTTTATTTCTGGAGACAATTTGTGTTTGCAGATATTTGTAGATGTGTGTAGAAGTAAACGTTATCGATGTTTGCTGATTTGTTTTCAGTCAATTATCTTTGATGAAGTGGATCTGACGGATGCCAGTGTCGCAGAATCAAGCACGAAGAACGTCAACAACAGCTTTACCGTGAGTACACACACACACACATGTGCACACACACACACACACACACACACAATTGGTTCTGTTTATTACATTCATATGACATATACTTCCGTTTGACGGTCTGGGTTCAGTGTGATTTAAAAAATACAGTAAAATTGTAAAATATTACTATAATTAAAAATAACTGTTCTCTATTTGAATATACTGTAAACAGTAATTTATTTCTGTGTTGCACAGCTGTATTTTCAGCATCATTCCTCCAGTCTCCAGTGTCACATGATCTTCAGAAATCATTCTGATATGATAAACATTTCTGATTATTATCAATGTTGAAGACGGTTTTGTGGTTTCATATTTTTGTGGAAACGGTGATGAATTGTATTAATCAAGATTCTTTGATGATTAGAAAGTTCTGAAGAACAGCATTTATTTGAAGCATCATAAAAGTGTTCAGCGTCACTCTTACGTCTCTGTGATGTTCTGATCTGTAGATATGGGATAAAATCATAAGATTATTATTTTTTTGTTTATAATATAAAGTCTTAGTGCTAAACTCCACGGATAACCCCTAAAATAAAACGTACTAAACCTTTTTAAAGAGCTCTTTTTAGCTTTGAGAGTCTCTCTCTTAGGTCAGACTTCTGGAGACGCTTTGGTGCTAAAAGTGGAGTTGAGTAAACACACACTGGGTTTCTGTGACGTTCTCAGCGAGGAAATGAAGCTTCTGAGAAAATTCTGGATCTGATAAACAGCGCGGCCTGAGATGTGCGTGTTCTGAAGTGTATTTATAGCTGACATTTGGACTGATTCAAGTTTAATTGCAGGGAGGAGCTCATGCTTTTCCATGCTCTGTCCGTTCTGGGCTGCGTGCGTGTGTGTGTGTGTGTGTGTGTGTGTTTTCATATGCATTTCTTCTGGCCGCTGCTGGGTTGTGGGAGGGTCTCTGAGTCATGGTGATGGAAACAGGGAGGAGTCTTTGAAAGAGAGAGGGAAGGAAAGAGACATGGATCAGCTGAGGAAGGAGAAGTAGGAATGATTTGCGGCTGAGCCGGTTCATGGATCTGATCAACCTACACAGACCGGAAACCAGAGAGCGATAGAGAGACTAAAGAAGAGCGTCTGGAGTTTGCCGGCAAATAAGTAAGAGGAAAGAATGTGTGGAATGAGAGAAAGAGAGAAAGAGAGCGAGCGTGTGCTTACTTAAAGGGATAGTTCACCTCAAAATCATCACCTCGTGTCTTTCAACGCTTCTTTCTTGAGCTACAAACCGCAGTGTATGGATATAAAAAAAGCCAGATATCTTCTTTTTGTTCCACAGAAGAGTCGCGGGTTGGATTTGAATCATACTTTTGGTATACAGTTACTCACAGATGAGGGAAATCTGGCAAATATTTGCTTTGTGGATATCTGCCGATGTCTTTAGATGTGGAAATGATTCATGAAGTAAACTGATGTGTTTTTACTGTGTGCTCTTTTTTAGGGCTAGGATTAGATTTTGGTCATCTGTAATCACCATAAATAACTTTATATGTTAACAATTCAAGTCTGTCGTGTGTTTTTATTTAGATAGGGGTGTGTGTGTGTGTGTGTGTTTTGAACATTGTGTCCAGTGTTGTGTATTGGCCTTGGGATCAGAATTACAGGAGCCTCTGTATATATGTGTGTGTGTGTGTGTTTAGATTAGATCTGCATGTTAATAATACTTTATAGAGCAGGGCTGTCATTTGGTTAAAATATTTGCCAAATTAAGTAATATGCCATTAAATTGATCAAAATGAATTGCATACACCTCTGTTCAAAAGGTTAGGGTGGACAAGACTGTTATAAAGAAACTAATATTTTTCTTCATTAAGGATGCATTGAATTGATCAGAAGTGACAGTAAAGACATTTATAATGTTACAAAAGATCTTTATTTCAAATAAGTGCTGTTCTTTTGAACTTTCTGTTCATCAAAGAATCCTGAAAAATAAAATGTAGCACAGTTTCCACTAAAATATTAACTGTTTTCAACACTGATAATAATCAGAAATGTTTCTTGAGCAGTAAATCCTCATATTTTCATGATTTCTGAAGATCATGTGACACTGAAGACTGGAGGAATGATGCTGAAAATACAGCGGAGCATCACAGAAATAAATTATAGTTTACAGTATATTCAAATAGAAAACACTTATTTAAAACTGAAATAATATTACAAAATATTACTGCTTTTACTGTGTTTTTTATCAAATAAATGGTGAGCCTTATTTCAAAAATATAAAAAAAAGGATTTACTGACACAAAACTCTTGAATGGTTTAACTGCAATATTTCCGGAACAAAAGTGTTTCTTTTATTTTTATATATTTCCATAGCATTGAACACGAGTCTATGACTATCTATCTAGGTAAACATGTAGATTGACGTCTTTGGCTTTTATTAAGTATTCAAGCTTGAATTACTAATAGGCGAGGAAAAATTCATTAACTTTGCATGCATTCATTCATTCAGCAGAAACTTTCCTCCAAAGCGTCTAGTAAATGTGGAAAACAACAGAGCTATTAATCTTACAGATGCAATAACAGAATACGCTTTTATTAAAGGAATACACGACCGGAAAACAAATAGTTAAAAACTATTGTAGGATTTTAATGTGTGTAGGGTTAAAGAAACTGGAGAGAAATTGATCTGATAAATGTCACAAAAGTTCCTTCTTGTTCAAGAGCCGTTGACTCAAGTGTTTCTGTCTGATTTTGGAGCAGATCAGATTGATTTGGCTTGGACGGTCAGCTGGTTTTCCTCTCCGTGTGCTTCAGGACTCCGCGTGCTCTAACAGACGTCACTAGCCTGTGTTGTGCAAGAGTTGGGCTTTGAAGTGTTGAAGTTTAAAACTAAGGTGAAATGTTCGTGACTCACGAAGACTCATGTTCATGAAGAATTGCAACATTTAAAGCTTTCAAACCAGACTCTCAAACACTCTTCCTGCTTGCTCTGCCAATGGTTAGTCAGACAGATTGGTTAGTCCCGCCCCCAAACTCACGTCATTGGTTTATCAGAAGTTGCAGTGTACATTATGAATACCATTATAATGCATTACACACAGAGGCTTCAAGTGCGGTTTTAGCATATTTGTTAATCATGGGTTAATATTTTGGATTTCCTGGTTGTTTCATGCTTCGGACAGTAACGTGAAACCCAGTGCTACAGTGTGATTAATTCACCGAAAAATCTAAGTTACCTGAAATTTCTCCCCCTCACTGTATCCAAGAACGTGTTTCTTCATCAGGTTTGAGGAAATGTAGCATTGCATCAGTGTCTCACCAGTGGATCCTCTGCAGTGAATGGGTGCCGTCAGAATGAGAGCTGATAAAAGCAACAGTTTGAGGTTAAAAACATCTTAATGCTGGATTTGTTTCAGCTTTTGTCTTCTCCAGATGTTAACTGATGGACTGGATTGCCTGTGGATTATTGTGATGTTTTTATCAGACTTTCATTCTGACGGCACCCATTCACTGCACAGCATCCATTGACGAGACACTGATGCAATGACACATGTCTCTGAACCTGATGAAGAAACAAACTCATCCTGATCTTGGATAGACTGAGTGAAGTACTTTACTATTGCTTTGAGCCAGGGTTAACTGTAGTGTATTTCACTAGGTGCTTTATGCTGTGTGTTAAAGTGTTAGAAACAGGATGTTTTCAGCTCTAACTGAATCCCTGAAGCTCTTTGAGTCGTATGACACGGTTCAGCTGGCGTTACGACAGCGCTGATAATGTGTGTTTGTCTAAGAGATAGAAGTGGCATCGAGATCTACATCAAAGACATTAACCAGACACACACTGACTCTCTCTCTCTGTGTGTGTGTGTGTGTGTGTCTTCCGCTGTGTCAGCTGATCCATGCGTCTGTATATTTTAGTTGGTTTTATGAGGCAGTTTGTGTACTCCTCTGTGAAATGAATAATATGATCGGTTTGTATATATATGTGTGTGTGTGTGTGTGTGTGCTGGCGGAGGAAAGAGTTATTTTTAACTGTGTGGGAACAGAGGGTCTTTGTCAACAGCTGGAGGAAACGGATTGGGAAGTTAGTGTACACACACACGTTTGAATGCTTGATGGTTTGGCTGTCGTGATACAGCTGAAAGAGTTTGAGTTCCAGACGTTTGTGGCCACTAGTGAACATGATTCTACTTTGCATTCTGTTCTAATTTTATCACAAGTGGTGATTTCAGTGAGAACATCAGTTTGCATGAATGCCTTTGGTTTGTTTTGGGGCGTCTTTGGTCCTTTTACTTTACTGACAGAGCTGACATGAAGAAAACATCATCTTTCTGTCATCAAACTCCACTAAAATTTTTTTTTAGGTTTAATTTGATTTTAAATCCCTGGTTTTTAATGTGCTCAGAGATTTTAAAGTATATCTTAATATTCTCCTTTTAATGATATTTGACGTTTATGTACTTAATAACTTGAAAGCTTAAAATGGGATGCAAAAGAGATTCAAAATGTTGATGAAACTTACAATAAGGTTTAGTTTGCTAAAAAAATAGTTAACATAATGAACAATATATTATTTACAATGAAAATATGTTTAAGTTCATTTAATGAATGCATTTTTTTTTTTTTATTAAAAGTTGTCTTTTAACATTATCGACAATGAATAAACCCTTGTATTGTCCTTTAGTTCATGTTGACTAATGCTTTAACTGATGTTTACAAACAAGACCTTATAGAAAAGTGCATTTAAAATCTAGTTAGAAAAGAAGCGAGTCACTTTTATACACTAGTTGTCACTGAATATTTCATTTATATGCACCACTATAACGATGCATGAAGATACACACTGAAGCATGAAAAATACACGCCTCTGTGGACTTTTGTGAGTAATAATGCAACTTTTTTGATACTCAGATGCTATTTATACATCTTTTAACGCATTCTCTTACTCATGAGTAGCTAAAAAAAATAACAACATGAAACTAATCTAATCTTACAGTGTTAAGGTGAAATGAATGGCCTATAGCTTGTTAAAGATATAGTTCATCCAGAAATGAACGGTTCATGAAAATGTGCTCAACCTCATGTAATCCAACATTTAGGATGAGTTTGTTTCTTCATCAGGTTTGGAGAAATGTAGCATTGCGTCAGTGTCTCATCAGTGGATGTGCTGCAGTGAATGGGTGCCGTCAGAATGAGAGCTGATAAAAACATCACAGCACTCCAGTCCATCAGTTAACATCTGGAGAAGACAAAAGCTGAAACAAATCCATCAAGATGTTTGTGGATTATTGTGATGTTTTTCTCAGACTCTCATTCTGACGGCACCCATTCACTGTAGCACATCCACTGATGAGACACTGATGCAATGCTACATTTCTCCAAACCTGATGAAGAAACAAACTCACCTAGATCTCAGATGGCCTGAGGGTGAGCACATTTACATCAAATTTTCATTTTGGGGTTGAACTATTCCTTTAAAATCTTTCCAATATTCTTCTTAGTGTTACTTAATCGTATCACAGCAGAATTATTGAAATATTTTCAGTCTGTCACCCAGCCCTAGTTGGCACCATACAATCTGGATAACAAGAGCTCTTTGGTGTGTGTGTGTGTGCGTGTGTGTGTGTGTGTGTGTGTGTGTGTGTGTGTGTGTGTGTGTGTGTGTAAGAAGTGGACAGTGTGTTCCTTGTTCCCTGAACTTCGTTTGTGGTAGAAGCACATGTTTCTGGAGCCATGAGTGTTCACACACACACACACACACACACACACACACACACTTAAGGTTACGTGTGGGTAAAGCAGCTTATGATACTTGAACTAATCTATTCTGATTTCTTCAGTTTCTCATGAGTTTTTTCTCTCTCTCTCTCTCTCTCTCCCTCTCTCTCCCCCGTCTCTCTCTCTCTCTCCCTGTCTCTCTCTCTCCCTCTCTCTCCCCCGTCTCTCTCTCTCTCCCCCGTCTCTCTCCCTCTCTCTCTGTCTCTCTCCCTCTCTCCCTCCCTCCCTCTCCCTCTCTCTCTCTCTGTCTCTCCCCCGTCTCTCTCTCTCTCTCTCTCTCTCTCTCGCTCTCCCTCTCCCCCCCCCCCGTCTCTCTCTCTCTCTCTCTCTCTGTAGGTGATCACTCCGTGTCGTCGGCTGGTTCTGTGTGCTGAAAACAGGAAAGAGATGGAGGAATGGATCGCAGCTCTGAAGAGTGTTCAGAACAGAGAACACTTTGAGGTGAGTTTTCTCCATTCTTAACAAGCATTTGAATCATTTTAACAAAATCGAATCAGAATACGGTTTAATTTCTAGTTCGAGCAGTTGCTCAAGGACAGATTACACTGGAATAAACCGCTGTTGAACAAATCAATAGTTGTAAGGAAAACAATATAAAAACTGTAGAAAATGTGTATATAATAAGTGGCTTGATTTTTCTATCCGTCCAAAAGTATTGCATGCATTTGATTTGAATAATATATATATAACCATTCATCTCTGTAACAGAGTTATTTTGCTATTATTATATATCCTTATTTTGAATGGGCTTTTATTTTAGTTTAGGTTTTTATTAATCTTGTTGCATGCTTTTTTTGTTTGTTTTGAATTACTATTATCTTAGTTGTTGTTGTTTTTTTAGGTTTAAATGATTTTTATTTCAGTTTTTGTTTATTTCCGGTTACTAATTTTAGTGCTTCATTTTAAACATATTATAGTTAGTTGCCAATTTCTAATTATCTTTTGGTTAAAACTTTCCATCTAATATTTTATTTTATTCAAATAGTTCAAATTTTCAAATGTTTGGGTTCAGTTAGATTTATTTAAAGTAGTCTCCTCTGCTCACTAAGGTTGCATTTATTCAAACAACAATACTGTCAGAATTGTGAAATATTATTTCAATTTATAATAACTGTTTTCTATTGTAATATCTGTTAAACAGTAATTTATTTCTGTGATGCGCAGCTGTATTTTCAGCATCATTCCTCCAGTCTCCAGTGTCATCTTCAGAAATCATGACGTTATACTGTTGTTGTGTCTCTGCTGTAGTCCACTCAGTTCAGCATGGATCATTTCTCTGGGATGCATAACTGGTACGCCTGTTCTCACGCTCGCCCCACGTACTGTAACGTCTGTCGCGAGGCTCTGTCTGGAGTCACGTCTCACGGACTCTCCTGCGAAGGTCTGTCGCTCTTCATCATGCTCTCTGATTTGATATGCAATGACTAGATGTTCTGGTTCAGGCTGATTCGTATTATATGTTTGAGTGTGTTCACTGGACTGTGTTTGTTGTGCAGTGTGTAAGTTCAAGGCTCACAAGCGTTGTGCGGTCAGAGCCACTAATAACTGTAAGTGGACGACACTGGCCTCTATCGGCAAAGACATCCTGGAGGATGAGGATGGGGTGAGTGCTGGTCAAATCCAGCTCTGTTGCACAACTATTATATTAGTGCTTGGATTATATATTTAAAGAATTATATTTATGCCCTTTTTTTGTTAAGTACTTTTTTTGTATGAATATTTATATTTTATATTTTATTTGTGTTTGTCTTCTGTTAATTATTTTAGTTCTAACTAATTTTTATTTTATTTTATTTCAGCTTTATATTAATAAAAAAAAATATTTTATTTATAATAATTTTTTTAATAATTTTTATTTCAGTTTCAGCTTTAGTTTTGATTCATTTCCAGTAATTTTAATGCTTCAACTTTAGTTACAATATTTATTAATATATTTTATACTTTATATTTCATTACATTTTAATGTATTTTTTCTTACATTGTTTATATATATATATATATATATATATATATATATAACTATTTTGGTTTAATTTTCAGTTTTTATTTTAGGTTTAGTTTTTGTTTATTTTCAGTTAGTAATTTCATGCATGAACTTGTTTTATTTTTGTTCTATGATTGAGTTTTATTTCATCTAATGTTTTATTTTTATTTTATAATATCTTAAATAAGTTTAACATTTGATAGTAACCAAAACCAAAAGTTAGGCTATATTATTATTAATTATTATAATTTTTTTTTTGCCAAAAAGACAGAATTACATGCATTGCAACAACATTACTGACCTCATTTAGTACTAAATGTATACTTCAAATACTTCAGACGTATTAAAATGCGATGTATTTTTATGCCTATGTTAGAGCACTGAGCTGTTGCATGCATGCAAACAGGTTCCTGATTGTGTAAGAATCTCAGTTAACATGTGAGCTGGTGACTCCTGTAATTAACTCTTTGTGAACTCTAGATCTCGATGCCTCATCAGTGGCTGGAGGGGAATCTGCCCGTCAGCGCCAAATGCACCGTGTGCGATAAAACCTGCGGCAGCGTCTTGAGACTGCAGGACTGTCGCTGTTTATGGTGCAAAGCCATGGTGAGTGCATGAAACCTCACTCTTTCTTACATTTGTTATGTTTAATTAATTTTAGACTACATATTTATTAAAATACCCTACTGTTCTCCAGGTGCATGCTGGGTGTAAAGAGCAGCTCTCTCCGAAGTGCCCACTGGGACAGTGTAAAGTCTCTGTGATACCACCCACCGCCCTCAACAGCATCGACTCAGACGGTGAGCGTCCAATCAGAACGCTTCCCCAGAGACCACCAATCAGAAAGAGCCATCTCATGGAAATATCCAATCAGAGCTCTGTGTCAGAAATAACTCCTCTCAGAAATCACAAATTAGGGCATTATTTCAGAAATGGATAGACTGAAGACTCAAAGTGTTTCAGCGTTGATAGGCAGCACATCCAACATAAAAGTAATATTTTAATGCAAATACTGTGAGGCTTCAGTCAAAAGCAAAATATTTAGAACAAGAAAAAGTGTCATTGATAACTAAAACTAGTAAAAGTCACGTTTGTTTATTGACAGAAAGATGGAATAAACTAGAATATAAATATTAGGTAAACAAACTTGGCCTTTAAACAAACTTAAACTTGTTTTATTTCAGGCTTAATTTACATTTTTTGTTAGTACTAAAGTACTAAAATGACTTAAACTGAATTTAGATGTGATGAAAATGAAATGAAAAGCTAAATAGAAATATATATATATATATATATATATATATATATATATATAAAAAAAATCAAAAACCAATACAACTTATAAAAGCACAATGAAATAAATTGCCAAAGCTAAAATAAATGCTTGCTGGAAATATCAAAATAAAAGCTAATTTAAAATATTAATAAATATTATAATGATACTATGTATATGGCAACGCTTTACATAAAGTCCCAAATTCAAAAATAATAATAATGATAAAAGCACATAATACAAAATATTAAAATAACTTTAAAAAAAAAATAAGATGAAAAAAAAAAATCCCAAAACAAAAACTGATAAAAATGTGAAAGCACATACAAATTACTAAAATGACTGAAAATGAAATAAAATAAAATCTTAACAAATTTAAATAAAAGCTAATTCAAACATATTTATAAATAATAAAATAAATAATTTTACAGTAAACACCAATTAGTTATTTGATACAGCATTTATTAATCTTTGTTAACATTAGACTGTTAGCTCAGGTGCAATAAAAGTATTAACGGATACCACTTTTGATTGTAATTACATATATAAAAAATATAATTAATAAATGTAATAGTAGATGAAAAACTTTCATTTATATAACTGTACATGATATTACTAAATATTATCATTCTATGTAAATGGTAACGTTTTACCATAAAGTCCCAAATCCATTAATAACAAATATCTAACAAGAAATAGAACCTTATTGTAAAGTGTTACCATATGAGTAAAACTAAAACAGCTGTGTTAAGAGCGTGTGTGTGTGTGTGTGTGTGTGTGTGTGTAGGGTTCTGGAAGGCGACGTGTCCTCCGACCTGCACGAGTCCGCTGCTGGTGTTCGTGAACAGTAAAAGTGGAGATAATCAGGGCGTGAAGTTCCTGCGGCGCTTCAAGCAGCTGTTGAATCCTGCTCAAGTGTTCGATCTGATGAACGGAGGGCCACACCTGGGGTAAAACACACACCTGTCCACACACACACACACACATGACCCTGGAGCACGAGACCCGTCATAAGGGAAAAATCGGACAATATTTGGCCAAGATGAAAATCTGGATAAAATCTAGATATTGAGGAAATGGATTCTTAGCAATGCATTTTACTAATCAAAAAATGAAGTTCGTATTTGTTCAGTGACATCTTTACCTGTGTTTGTTTGTGTGTCTGTCGCAGCTTGCGTCTGTTTCAGAAGTTCGACACGTTTCGTATTCTGGTGTGTGGAGGAGACGGCAGCGTCGGGTGGGTTTTATCAGAGATAGACGCGCTGACTTTACACAAACAGGTACAGTTCATCACAGAAACACACCCATAATCAAACTAACAAACTACAAAACAAAAAGAAAAAAGAGGTTTCCTCATGTTTTTTTTACATCTTGGCCAGGGGACTACAGATGAAAAATAGCCTTTTGGCTAATTCTGGCTTTTTTAACCATGTTTGTTCACGTGTTTTATGAAATTGCACTGTCCCCTTTTAAATAAACCGTTAAATCAAATCAAATTACTACCGCCTTCACTGCAACCTGTCAAAATAAAAGTTCATTTCAATTTGAAGAAATTGTGGCGGAAATGTATCGTGCTGAATGCACTTCTCAAATAACAATAATAAAATTATGAAAACTTTATTTTTAGGTAATATTACACAATTTTTCTTCAATATTGTATCAATATTGTGCAGCACCGTTTTACCCCAAAATAAAAGGAATTGATAAAATTTGATAAAATTTGAAAAGATTAATTAAATTAATGTTTGATTTCTGCTAATTTTTTGTAAATAAATTGTGCTATTAAGTAATAAATCCAGACAAATGAAACTCTAATTTGTGGAACAAATTAAATATTAAATTTTTCCCTAATATTGTACAAATTGAAATAAATTATTAAATTGTTAACTTTGTATGAACTCAGTCATTTAGATGTGTTTTTAGGTTGTAATAAACTATTAAACAGATTTAATAGTTCTAATAGTTCATCAAAAAGAAAATACATTTTAATTGTTAAATAATAATAATACTTAATAATGATTAATAATAAATCAATTCTTACAAATACAACATGATTAAAAGAAAATTAATGGAAAAATGCAATAAGTATATGTAGGACACAGTAGAGTTTAAGACACAGTTTCTTTGCTTATGCTGCCTTCTGGTGGTGCATGTTTTGTGCATGGATGAAAATCAGCAGTGTGTTTATTCAAATGTATTTTTACATGAATTTTGGAGCATTTAGGAAATGCATTTAAGGTTTTAAGTTTTCTCCGTTCATGAATTCTCTGGGAATCAAACCCATCTTCATCCAAGCTCTACTGTTTGAGTTCCAGGTTTATGTCAGGAAGAGTGTTGAAGTGTGTTGTTTTGTGTGGGCCCTGCAGTGCCAGCTCGGCGTACTTCCTCTGGGAACAGGAAATGACCTGGCCAGGGTTTTGGGCTGGGGCTCGGCGTGTGACGATGACACACAGTTACCACAGATCCTGGAGAAGCTGGAGAGAGCCAGTACTAAGATGCTGGACAGGTCAGAGTCTGTCTGAAGTCACCGTCACAGTCTGTTCCTGTCCTTCACAAACATTTAAGCACCTTTGTTTCTCTTAGATGGAGTATTATGGTATATGAGACCAAGTTACCACGGCAACACTCCAGCTCCACGGTAACAGAGGACTGTAGTGAGGACTCCGAGGTAACCGAGATGATGATTAGAAAAATATAGAAAAAATAGAAATATATAGATAGAAATATATATATAGAAAAATCTAATAAACATGTCAAAAGCACATTATAAAAATACTACAACTAAAATTTAAATATAGCAATAAAAGCTAATTCATAATATGAATAAATTCTAGAATATATATATATATCTATATTGATATATAATCACAATCTTAATCACTATCTATAAAGCAAATGGATGTTACTAGAAAATACTCACTGTTACTATTTGTCAAGGTTTCTGGCACCATAAACAGTTGCAATTTCTTTTTCCTACCCTTTATTTATTCAATTAATAGTATGTCAAATAGTATATAAAAATCTTGGATTTTAAAATAACTCCAGCTGTTCTGTTTCCTCTGTTCTGATTGGCTGGTCTATGTTTTCTCTATAATGATTGGCTGTTCTATGTTTCCTTTGCTCTGATTGGCTGTTCTGTGTTTCCTCTGTTCTGATTGGCTGTTCTGTGTCTCCTCTCTTCTGATTGGCCGTCTTGTTTCAGGTGCAGCACATTCTAACATATGAAGACTCAGTTGCTGCTCATCTCTCTAAAATCCTGACGTCCGATCAGCATTCGGTGGTCATTTCATCTGCCAAGTATGTACTGGATATGTGAGCCTTTCTCTATATGTGTATTCTTGCTGGTGGTTTATCTAGAAGCTTGTTTTTCAGAGTCCTGTGTGAGACGGTGAAAGACTTTGTTGCGAAAGTCGGACGTGCTTACGAGAGAAACACCGAAAACTCAGAAGAATCTGAGGCCATGGCTAAAAAGGTCAGCTGTGACTGGCTGTTGGACAGCTCACTGTTTTGTGATTGGCTGTTGGAAGGCCTGGAATGTTCTGTGATTGGCTGATGAATGACTCAAGATGTTCTGTGTGCAGTGTGGTGTGCTGAAAGAAAAGTTGGACTCGTTATTGAAAACGCTTAATGAGGAAGCCCAAGCCAGCAGTGTGTTGTCTGCACCACCGCCCACCATTGCTGAGGAGCAGGTGGATGGGGAGGGTGTGGTCCTGGCTCCGCCCCCTGCTCCGCCCACAGTCACAGCCCCTTGTTCGCCTCGACCGCCTGCCGCCATCTTCAAACCCAGAGAGCAGCTGATGCTTCGAGCCAATAGCCTGAAGAAAGCCATCAGACAAATCATAGAGCACACCGAGAAAGGTAGTGTATTTTGCTGGTAATTACATAGAAAAAAAAAATGAATATATAAACAATAAATAAATAATACAAGTTGTTATATTGGCATATTTCTGTGGTTGAAACACTGATTGATTGGTTACACGAGGCATGAATTTTTTCAGGAAGCTGTATGGTTTCTTTTAGCACCTTCTGATGTTCATTCATGTTTATTTCATGCTACAACTAGTAGTAAAGAGGAAGAGATGATCACAATCATACCACATTAAAGAGCTGCAAAACAGCATTTTTTATGTATCAATTCTGTGATTAAAATTAACCGAACTTGAAAGCTTTGACTTTGTTGTCGAAAGTAACAAACACAAAGCTCATCACAATTATTGCATGGAAAGCTTTGTTCTTGCATCATCAAAACAGCATAGACTAAAAGATCAACCTTGGGTTTTAAGCATCGATATCATTAATATAAAGACTGAGTAATATTGCCAACCCACCCTACTTAACATTATAATTCAATAACTAAAGATTGCATATGATTATTATGATTTGGTGTTTCAGCGGTGGATGAACAGAACGCTCAAACAGAGGAGCGTTTGCCTTCGCTACCGGCAGAAGAAGAAGAGGAGGATGATGGTTCAGAAACATTGTCTCTGCAGTCGTCATACAGCAGCCGAGTGCGTGCCAGCAGGCGAGGTGAGGCAACTCCTTACTAGTGCTCGAACCGATATTGGGTTTTAGACAGCCGATATCTTGGAAAGCAAGGGGTCCGATATAAAGCAGATATATATATATATATATATATATATATATATATATATATATATACAGACACATATATAATTTTTTTATTCATATTTAAGACATTTGAAATTATTTGACAATGGATTAAAAAAAATGTGTAAAATAAAAATACTTGTACTTTTAGATGACAAAGTATTTTTCATAAATAAATGTTTACTAAAAATATTATTACCGTATTTTACGGACTATAAGTCGCACTTTTTTTCATAGTTTGGCTGGTCCTGCGACTTATAGTCAGGTGCGACTTATTTATCAAAATTAATTTGACATGAACTGAGAGAAATGAACCGAGAGAAATGAACCAATAGAAAAAATTACCGTCTCCAGCCACGAGAGGGCGCTGTATGCTGCTCAGTGCTTCTGTAGTCTACACTGAAGACATAGAGCGCGGTAATGTTTTCTCTTGGGTCTAAATAAATGCGACTTATAGTCTAGTGCGACTGTTTTTTTCTCATCATGACGTATTTTTGGACTGATGGGACTTATACTCCGGTGCGACTTATAGCCCGAAAAATACGGTAAACAGGAAGTTTGATGACGGCAAATGAGAGAGTATTATAATGTTTGCCTTTCTATTACTAATAATATAACAGCAATCATTAGAATACATTTTGTATACATTAATTCCTTTAACAATTCTGTCTGACTATTAGACGGACTTTTATCCGTATTAGACAGAACTGTTAACGACGACCGTGAACAAGAGGGAGAATGTGAGCTGTGTGTGATCAGGCACTGCCTTTCTGCGTACTGTCACAATAAAATCCCTCCTCGAATACATCGGCCAAGCAGAAAAACGTATCGACTGATGACGATATTTGAAAAATGCCAAATATCGGCCGATATATTATACTTGCCGATATATCGGTTGACTACTACTTTTTACAAAGACTCCTTCCTGAAACACAGCGACACTCGTTCACTAATTTTCTCTCTCTATTGCAGCATCTAAGACGCCATGTGAGAAGCTCATCAGTAAAGGAAGCCTGTCCATAGGTAGCTCCGCCTCACTTCCTGCTCAGACAGGAAGTAGAGAGAACATGCCCATGCTGAACACTAAGATCCTGTACCCAAGTAAGAGTCTGTGTGGAAGCATTGGAGGTTTTGTTGTTGTTCAGAAGCTGATGTTGTGATGTGTGTGTAGGTCTCAGAGCGGGTGTGGGGGGGTCTTTTAGCGGTTCGGTGATCACCAGGCTGCTGGTCAACGCTGATCCATTCAACTATGATCCGGAGAACCTGTGAGTCGTCACTTATTTCTGTTCCTATGTCAAACGATCAATTGTATTTAAAAAAGGCTTATGGGAAGGTGATTCTCTGTGTATTTCAGGGATCTGTTCACGGAGAAATGTGTGATGAATAATTATTTTGGAATCGGTCTGGATGCCAAGATCTCTCTGGACTTCAACAACAAACGTGACGAGCATCCAGAAAAATGCAGGTACATGAACACTTCAGAAATATAGTCGCAAACGTTTTTGAAAGAAGTCTCTTCTGCTCACCAAAGCTGCATTTATTTAATCAAAAACACAGTAAAAACTGGGAAATTGTGAAATATTTAAACTTTTTTGAATAGCTGTTTTCTCTGTGAATCTCTGTTAAACTGTAATGTATTTCTGTGTTGCACAGCTGTATTTTCAGCATCATTCCTCCAGTCTCCAGTGTCACATGATCTTCAGAAATCATTCTAATAAATTCTGAATAAATGCTGTTCTTTTTAACTTTTTATTCATCAAAGAATCTTGAAAAAAGTATCGCATTTTCCCAAAAAAAAAAAAATTGCCAGCATTGATAATTCTAATAACAAATCAGCATATTAGACTGGACTAATGGCTGGTGGAAATTCAGCTTTGCGTCACATAAATAAATAATATTTTAAAGCATATTAAAATAGAAACCATTTTTTTATATTGTAATAACATTTTGCAAGATTACTGTTTTTTTCTGTATTTTTTTAACAAATAAAATCAAACTTCAAACTTTTGAGTGGTACTGTAGTATGTGTGTGTGTGTGTGTGTCTGTTTGTGGTGTGTGTGTGTGTGTATATATATATACATATATATATATATATATATATATATATATATATATATATATATATATATATATATATATATATATATATATATATATATATATATATATATATATATACATTCACACACACACACAAACATACATACAAAAATCTTTCTTTTTTTCTCTGTTTAGAAGTCGCACTAAAAACATGATGTGGTATGGAGTCCTGGGAACTAAAGAACTTCTGCATAGAACATACAAGAACCTGGAACAGAGAGTTCTGCTGGAGGTGTGTGTGTGTGTGTGTGTGTGTACATGTTATAAGGTTAATCAAACCTAACCCGTGTGTGTTTGTAGTGTGATGGGAGGCCGATCCCTCTTCCCAGTCTGCAGGGAATCGCTGTGCTGAATATTCCCAGTTACGCAGGAGGAACCAACTTCTGGGGCGGAACTAAAGAGGATGATGTACGTTTGTGCCACAACTTTCCTTGTGTTTGAGTGTGTAAGTGAAATATGGAAGTGTGTGTTTGTGATGTGTGTTTGTTCGCAGACGTTCACGGCTCCGTCGTTTGACGATAAGATCCTGGAGGTGGTGGCTGTGTTCGGCAGCATGCAGATGGCTGTTTCTAGAGTTATTAATCTACAGCATCACCGTATCGCACAGGTACACACACACACACACACACACACACAGAAAAAGTTTTTTTTTTATGTATTTGAAGTCTGTTCTGTTCCCCAAGGCTGCATTAATTTGATCAAAAAAAATTATTACAATTTAAAACAACTGTTTTCTATGTGAATATTGGTTTAAATGCAATTTATTAAAAAAAGTTATTTATCAAAGCTGTATTTTCAGCATCATTCCTCCAGTCTTCTGTGTCACATGATCTTCAGAAATCATTCTAATATACTGATTTACTCCTCAAGAAACATTTCTGATTATTATCAATGTTGAACACAGTTGTGCTGCACAATATTTTTGTGCAAACTGTTATACATTTTATTTTTCAGGATCCACAGATGAATAGAAAGTTAAAAAGAACAGCATTTGAAATAAAAAATGTTGTAATGTTATATTTGTCTTTAACATAACTGTTGATCAATTGAACGCATCCTTTCTTATTTATATTTCTATTTTTTAAAAAACATTGCATTGACCCTACAATTTTAAATTAATATTTACATTTTAATGTGAATGTATATATATATATATATATATATATATATATATATATATATATGTATATATATATATATATATATATATATATATATATATATATATGTAAATATATATATATATATTAAAGAATTCTAGATATGTAAAGTTAATTATTCCAGAGACAAAAAAATATATTGTATTTCTGTACTATTATAGTGCATCTATGTAATTTTTATTATTTTTTGGTTTTAAGCCAATAGTCATATACCGTATTTTGAATAAAATTTACAATAATCAAAATAAACATGAAAAAATTATACGTTGCCATTTAAAAGTTTGATTTGTGTTTTAAACAACTACAGTCTTACCTGAAATACACTTAAAACCACATTTCATGACACAGTAACAATGATATTTAGAAAATTATGTTTAAAAATGTTGGTTGAAATACAATGGTGTGTGAATTCACATGATGATTTAAACATCTGTGTGTGTGTGTGTGTGTGTGTGTGTGTGTGTGTGTGTGTGTGTGTGTGTTCATCAGTGTCGAACAGTGAAGATCACTATTCTGGGAGATGAAGGCGTCCCTGTGCAGGTGGACGGGGAAGCCTGGATCCAACCGCCCGGATACATCCGGATCCTCCACAAGAACCGCACACAAACCCTCACCAGAGACCGGGTCAGTGCTGACGCACGGCATTATGGGAAGTCGAGGTGAAGCTCTCAGATGAGTGAAACGCTGCTCACATACGGCTGTTTTGCAGGCGTTCGAGAACACTCTGAAGTCGTGGGAGGACAAACAGAGAGGCGAGATTCCACGGCTGGTTTCCCAGCATGCATTGCAGCCGGAGATCGTTTCTGAAGAGGAAACTGCTCAGATCAGTCTGTTCGGACAGGCAGCCGGTGCACTTATTCACTGGTACATAAATGCTTTTTAAAGAAATTAGTACTTTTCTTCATAAAGGATGCATTAAACTGGTGAAAAATTACAGTAAAGACATGTAACAAAAGATTTGCAATTTCAAAAATATTCATCAAAGTATCCTGAAATATTAAATATATCACAGTTTCCACAACAATATTGTGCAGCACAACTGTTTTCAACATTGATAATAATCAGAAATGTTTCTTGAGCAGCAAATCATCATATTTTCATAATTTCTGAAGATCATGTGACACTGAAGACTGGAGGAATGATGCTGAAAATACAGCGGTGCATCACAGAAATAAATTACACTTTAACAGAGATTCACATAGAAAACAAATATTTGAAATTGCAATAATATTTCAAATTTTAACAGTATTTTTAATCAAATGAATGCAGCCTTCTACTGTATTTAAAGATTAAACGTGCATGTTTGTGTGTTTAGTATCAGGGACGTGGCACAGTCTCATCACACTATCGAGCAGGAATTGGCTCATGCGGTCAACGCCAGCTCTAAAGCCATGGATCTGGTGTACGCAAACTCCAAAAGCAGCGGGGTGAGTTAGCGTTTGGATTAGATATAACTGCTGGTTTGGTTCCTCATGGCATCCTTGACACGCGTCGTGTGTGTGTGTGTGTGTGTAGGGTTTGACCTGTAACGTGGTGATGGAGATGGTCAGTAACGTCAAAGCTCTGCACAGCGAGACCGAACTGCTGCTCGCGGGAAAGATGTGCCTGGTGAGCGAAACAGACAGAGGAATGTGTGTGTTTACTGTATCAGAGTTAATATTAGGGAGACAAATTAATTTGAGAAATCAGCCAAAGAAACACTCATGACATCAGACAAAGATAGAAAGAAAGTCACCAAATTTGTCAGACCGCCGGGGCCACGCCCCTTGACAAAAACTCAAGATCTTTGCGATGTAACATCATAAAGGTCTTATGATAACGCTCACCAATTGTGAAGAGGATCCATTTAAAAATGTAGGAGGAGCTCGTCAAAGTACGAGGCATGGAAATGGCAAAAAACTGCACATAAATCGTACACGTAATTCAAATTAACGTACTTCCTGTTAGGTTTTGGATTTTGTACCAAGAGGATTTGTTGTAGGTAATGATGTATCACATGTGTGTCTTGATTTTTGTACATATACGTTAAACACAGCTCGAGGCGCACTCCGTTGAATGTGTACAGGTGGCGCTATCGAGCCATTTAGCCACGCCCACTTCTGAAACCCGTTTCAGTTGTACATATTCTGCAGTTCTGACATGTGTGCAAAGTTAAAGTTTTTTGACAATGAGTTTTGGAGAATGTTTAGGCTCTTTGGAGAAGAAGAAGAAGAAACAGAGCAATTCCAAAAGGGTCCTCACACCATCGGTGCTCGCGCCCTAATAACTAACACTTAAAGGAACTGAAAAATACAAAAAATATATTAAATATAAAAGACGCTCCAGTAGTATAGTAGCATATATCAATAATCTTAAAATATGTACTCTACACTATATCATTTTTTTTTATAAGCGAGTTGCATGCACTTTTTCCAGTTAATAATAAAAATAAGCAAACGTAAAATTTGATTTAAATTATACAAATAATTTGAAATAAATAAGGGTTTAAAAAAAAACAGTTGTTACTTGAAATAAAAAAACGTTGACATAAAATAAAATATATTGCTTAAATATTAAATGTAAACATGTATATGAAATGTACATGTAAAAAATTTAAAATACATATTTTTATTTTATATAAAACTTTATTTCAGCTAGTTGCCAGTGCATTCTTGTTTAGTTTGAGTATTAAAAATATCTAAAATTTAATGAAAACTATAGACATTTTTTAAAAGCTGATAAAAACTCAAACTTGAAAGCTACTAAAACTTGAACTAAAGTTAACATGAAAAAAAATAAAAAATAAATAAATATATATATATATATAAATATAAACATAATTAGTGTATCACTGGTTTTAAAGTAAACTGCACCTAGCAGTGTAGTGCTATAGTTTAGTACTGTATACTTATGTTTGTTTAGCGAGTGTGTTCGTCTTCATGGCATGTAGCACTTAATATAAATGATTAAAGAATAATCCCGTGTGTGTGTGTGTGTTTGTGTGTGTGTGTGTGTGTCTGCAGCAGCTGGATGCTCCTCAGAGAGATCAGCTGAGCGCTGCGTTGAGTTCAGTCGCTCTGCAGTTACGCAGACTCACAGACATCAGCTGGATCAGTCAGCTCATCGAGCCGGCCGACGACGAGGTGCGTGGCGTCCAGCTGGTTTGGGGATGTTTCGGTGAGTGTGTTCCGGTCTGAAGTGTGTTTGTGTGCAGGGTCAGCTGTCCGATTTCTCCAAGCGCAGTCGCAGCGCTAAATTCCGCCTCGTGCCCAAATTCAAGAAAGACAAAAACAACAAAAACAAGGAGACGTGCGCCGCCTTCAACATGCCAGGTACGACCCGAGCTTTGACCTTTGACCTCTGGCCTCATGCATGAGTGTAACCCAGGTGTGTGTTGTGTGAGCAGTGAATACGTGGGGTGTGGAGGAAGTGGGCGTCTGGCTGGAGATGCTCTGTCTGTCCGAGTATAAGGAGATCTTCATCAGACATGATATCAGAGGACCAGAGCTGCTTCAGCTGGAGAGGAGAGACCTGAAGGTAAGAGCGCTCCAAGATGCACACATCTACTCCAGGACTTTTCCAGCAGGGCTGCAAGAATAACTGTAATAAATAAGATAAGAGTACACTTTTAAAATTTGATATAAATTACTAATAAATAAACCAATTTGATTTATTATTTTAATAGATTATTTCATTTTTATTATAAATAAAATAAGTAAATTAAATTTAGTTTAAAATGACAAATAAATGAATTTTGTTCATAATAAACGAGAATTAATTTTTAATTAAAGAGTAGCAATTTGATTTAAATAAATAACAAAATGTATTAAATTCAAATAAATGAATACAGTTTAATTAAATAGCTAATAAATACATTTCAGTAAAATGAAAAACTAATGATTTATTAAAATAATGAATTGTTAAAAATAATAATACATTAATTTGATATAAAGAAATTGATTTAAACAAATTAATAAATAAAAATGTATTTAAATTAATAAATAAAGCAATCTAAACAGGGTTACTGGTATTATAATTAATTAAAACTGAACCAAAAAATATATATTATTATTATTATTATTTATTTTTATTTTATTTTTTTTCAGCAGTTGCCATTGTCTTTTGAGACAAAAAGTACTGAAAATTGAAACCTAAAACTTAAACTCTATAGACAAAGAACTAATAAAAATTACAAAAACACAATAAAATGTTTTACATTTTTTTTTATAGAATTGAAAGTGAAAATATAAAATAAAATGTGTGTGTGTGTGTGTGTGTCAGGATCTGGGAGTGACTAAAGTCGGCCACATGAAGCGGATCCTGCAGGGAATCAGGGATTTGAGTCGAAACAGCACAACCAGCGAAGCATAGACGCTCCGCAGCCAATCAGAGGCCTCGTTCGGACGTGACACAGCTTCACCCAGCCAATCAGACGCTCAGCCGCGACTGGAAGCAGCCATACCTCCAACCAATCACAGTGCCTTCAGTTCTCCTCCTCTGTGACATCATCGCTTTGGGGGAAACTATTCGACTACCTAGAAGGGGGAGATTTATCAAGAGCCATCGGAGGGTCGAACCAATATCACAGACCCTGAAGAGCACACGAGTGTTCAAGCATTCAGCCAAATGATATTCACTGAAGACAACCTGAAATCCAAGTTTATCCGGTTTTCTTTTAAATACTATAAGTAACAAATGTCTGTCAATAGTCTTAAACCCCATGTTTTACGATCCAATCAAATCCCGATGGATAACATTAGTCCCGCCCTCCATTATTTGCTGTTAAATATATTCAGTTTCATTCTAAAATGTCATTTTTCATAAGCTAAATGTGCTGGGAATGCAGTTTCATGTTGTCTTGAAGCTCTTTGGCTCTATTCAAAACCTAGTGAACTGCCTAAATAGACAGCTGCCTTCTTAGCCACCAAAAACTCTCGAAAGATCCTCAGATGAGCATAAGATTTAAAATGTATGCATTTGGCTGATGCTTTTATCCAAAGTGACTTGCATTGCATTTAAGAAATATTTCAAATGAAATTAAATGTTAAATAACATTAAATTAAATTAAAATAAAATGTTATAATAATTTAATTAAATATTAAATTGCATTCAATTTAATAAAATGTTATATTAATTATTAAATTATAATAATATTAATAAAATTATAAAATTGATTAAAGAGGAGTTGTAATGTGCAAATTATAAAGACTCCCACTCAAATATTTACATTTATGCATTTGGGAGACACTTTTATCCACTAACATTGCTTTCAAGAAATAAAATAAATATAAAATTAAATTAAATTAAAAACATAATTTGATTGAAAACAATAAATACAGTTAAAAAAACTGTGTTGTAATGGACAAAAAAATAAAGTCTCACCCAAATATTTACATTTATGCATTTGGCAGACTTTTATCCACTAACAATGAATTCAAGAAATAATATAAAATAAAGTCTAATTAAATAAAACCTATATTTGCTTGAAAAGGATAATTTGCTAAATTAGTAAATACAACTATAAAATTAATTAAGGATTAATTGTAATGAGCAAAAAATTAAGTCTCCCACCTAAATATTTTTTAATATCTTTTTTAATTGTATTGAACTATTTTCATTGATTCATTCCAGCATTGAAAAACTTTATCATACATGTGATGCTAGCTTAAAGAAGCTATTTTAAAAGTGTGTGATGCCTTAAAGTGCTGTCCGAGTAGGGAGCTCACTAGGTTTGGGAAGACCTTTAACTTTGTTGAGACAATCAGCTGTGTTGACTTATCAGACTCGACCAATCAAACGCTCCGCTTTGCCCCGTGCCTCCACTTCCTCTTCCTCTTCCTCTTCCTGGATGCCTTAACACTCAACCAGAAATCTGAGGAATCACATATCAGCCTCAAACACACGTCCATTCCTGTATTCTACAGCGGACCTGAGTGAAAGCACGAGCGGAGGAGCAGCGAAGTAAATGTTGATGCACACACTTAATGAGACGCAAACGTTCGACAGAGACTTTTAACATGAAACATTCCTTCAGAACAGATGCTTTACAGATATCTCTCGTATGCTGGCTTTAAAAGAGCATTGATGAAATACAGTCTTAACCAGGTGACATGATAAAAGTGCTGTTTTATGTAAATCAAAGTCTGCACTAGCTCCGCCCACTGTGAAATCTCATTGGTCAAAAACTACAGTCCGCATGATTTCATATCAGAGGGCTTCAAATTGCCTCAAAATAAAACAAAACAAGCATTAAAAAGGGCCCAAAAACTAAAAGCCAATGCATTTCATATTTTATTTCACATCTTAAGTAATTATTTGAAGAACAAAAGTTCCTGTAATCTTGGAAGAACCCGGACATATGAAGAAACTGGTTTCTAGACATGGAAAGTGAATGCAAAAAATGAAATCGAATAACTCTATAGGCATCCATAGGATGAATATACATTTTACCAAGTTTTTAACTTTTTGCATTTGGCCAATGGTTTTATCCAACGTGATTTATTTTTAATTTAAAATGTAATTTTCATAAATATAGGCTAATAAATCATTCAATGCCAAGCTGTAAAATATTTTATCAGGTTGAAATTGTAATTGTACTCTTGATCGTTATGCAGCAACTCACAAAGATCTGGTAAAAGTCGTGCACAAGGTTGAGAACCACTGCTGTATTTTCGAAGTATGATTGACTTTACAACTTTGAAATGATAAGTTCATGGCATTGGAAGTTGAACAAACGTAACTTTAGAAAGCGTAGACTCGAGTTGATCTGAATTCAAGCATTTTCTGTCTTCAGTGTTTATCTCCTGCACTTACTTTCTCTCTTCAAGGTCAACGAGTCATGAAGTATTGAAGTATATTTTCTGTGTGGACACAACATCAAATACTATTTCAAACGCCATACAAACTTACAATGTCACAGTCGCCTTGACAAAGCTAGAAATGTTTTCTAAAAGCTTTTTTTTCAAACTCTTCTGGTGTTGAACATCGACTGTGTCTGAGACAAACACTGTCTTAACCCTTTAACTGCTTTGCACACTTGTGTGTGTGAGTCTGCACAGTGTCTTGTTCGATGTAGATGTCAAGTGTGTGTTTCTCTCTCCTTCTCATCCGGTCTTACAGTCGAATCAGACTCGTATCAAGTCATTTTGGACTCCAGGGGCGTCCGATCTCTCTGACTGTTAAGTATTTATTTTATTGTTAAGTTATAACTTACATCCTTGTGACGCTGTCCATCTCTTGTGTTTGTTGTTTTATTTTTTGTATATATGACATTACTAATGATGTAAATAACTTGTTACTGTACAGTAAAACTGTCTGTATTAAAACAAGGTCTGTGTAACTCTGAACTGCTGTCTTTTGTGTCAAATTTCTTTGTTTTTCTTTTTTACTAAACAAGCAGAGTATTAACATTAAATAGTGTCATAGTGCAGCATATATATATTTTATTATAAGAAAATGTTTATTATAGTATATTAACAGTAATTTGCAGTAATTTCACATTGTACAGTGTCACTTTGGTGTATGTATTTTTATACTTATAATAGTAATGTAAAAGCAATTTTTTAAGACAAAATAAATTCAATTTAGAATATTAATTTTAAATGTATTTTTGTAAAAGCTATTTATTATACATTATAAATTACATTGTAATACCATACATATATAATTTTTAAGTAAAATTATACATTTGTTTTAGAATAATTTTTATATTATTAATATTAATTTATTAGCAATTTGTTATAAGTAATTATTACACTATACTATCAAACCATACATATATTTTAAAATTAGTTTAAAAAAAATAAATTCTTTTTAAAATGGTTATTAATTTTATTTTATATATGTAATTAAATAGCAATTTATTACACGTTATAAATTACACTGTATATTTGTAATACAAAAAATTCTAGAATAATAATTTATAACTATTATTGTATAATCTTAATTTTAATAGCAATTTATTATGAATAAATTACATGGTATGGTACTGTCCAAATTTTTTTTTTATTAAAACGATTTGTAGAATAGTCATTTTAAATGATTAATTTTATAATAGTAATTTAATACAAATGTATTCTAAATAATCAAATCCAAAACAAAAAATTATAGTTCACACATATATCATATATCTATATATAATTTTTAGCTTTTATTTTACGTTATAGTTCATGCTTTTGTTTTATAAATGTCGAACCGGATATCCTCTACGCGCTTGACTTCCGGCACCGGAAAAGCGACTCGCGTTAACATGAACAAACAGCTCCGCAGCTGTCAACACAGCTCGAGACATACTCAAACATCGCAAAGAACTCGAGTGATATGATTTAAAGAGTCGTGTGTGTTAGTGTGGTCCGTGTGCAGTGTGTGCAGGTTTGCTGTCAGTGAGTGTGCGGATGATGATCTGCACCGGAGACAGTGATGCGGGAGTCAGTTGTGTCTGGATCCAACTATAATCACAAACACTGAGTTCATAAAGACAGAGCAAGACATGGACACTTTCCTGGACTTTGAAGAGTGCATCAGAGACTCTCCTGCGTTCAGGTATTAATATCACGTTCATAACACACTGTATGATTCCTCAGATGTGCGTATAGCAGAGCCGATATTAATATTAATATCACGTTCATAACACACTGTATGATTCCTCAGATGTGCGTATAGCAGAGCCGATATTAATATTAATATCACGTTAATAACACACTGTATGATTCCTCAGATTTGCATATAGCAGAGCCGATATTAATATTAATATCACGTTAATAACACACTGTATGATTCCTCAGATTTGCATATAGCAGAGCCGATATTAATATTAATATCACGTTAATAACACACTGTATGATTCCTCAGATTTGCATATAGCAGAGCCGATATTAATATTAATATCACGTTAATAACACACTGTATGATTCCTCGGATTTGCGTATAGCAGAGCCGATATTAATATTAATATCACGTTAATAACACACTGTATGATTCCTCGGATGTGCGTATAGCAGAGCCGATATTAATATTAATATCACGTTAATAACACACTGTATGATTCCTCGGATGTGCGTATAGCAGAGCCGATATTAATATTAATATCACGTTAATAACACACTGTATGATTCCTCGGATTTGCGTATAGCAGAGCCGATATTAATATTAATATCACGTTAATAACACACTGTATGATTCCTCGGATGTGCGTATAGCAGAGCCGATATTAATATTAATATCACGTTCATAACACACTGTATGATTCCTCAGATGTGCATATAGCAGAGCCGATATTAATATTAATATCACGTTCATAACACACTGTATGATTCCTCGGATGTGCGTATAGCAGAGCCGATATTAATATTAATATCACGTTCATAACACACTGTGTGTCTCCCCGGATGTGCGTATAGCAGAGCCGATATTAATATTAATATCACGTTCATAACACACTGTATGATTCCTCGGATGTGCATATAGCAGAGCCGATATTAATATTAATATCACGTTCATAACACACTGTGTGTCTCCCCGGATGTGCGTATAGCATAGCCGATATTAATATTAATATCACGTTAATAACACACTGTGTGATTCCTCAGATTTGCGTATAGCAGAGCCGATATTAATATTAATATCACGTTCATAACACACTGTATGATTCCTCAGATTTGCGTATAGCAGAGCCGATATTAATATTAATATCACGTTCATAACACACTGTATGATTCCTCAGATTTGCGTATAGCAGAGCCGATATTAATATTAATGTCACGTTCATAACACACTGTATGATTCCTCAGATTTGCGTATAGCAGAGCCGATATTAATATTAATATCACGTTCATAACACACTGTATGATTCCTCAGATGTGCATATAGCAGAGCCGATATTAATATTAATATCACGTTAATAACACTTTATGATTCCTCAGATGTGCGTATAGCAGAGCCGATATTAATATTAATATCACGTTAATAACACACTGTGTGATTCCTCGGATGTGCATATAGCAGAGCCGATATTAATATTACGTTAATAACACACTTTATGATTCCTCAGATGTGCGTATAGCAGAGCCGATATTAATATTAATATCACGTTCATAACACACTGTATGATTCCTCAGATGTTCATATAAATTAAATTACTACAAAGTATACGTGTAATAATACATTTTTCACACTGCAAGTGTTGTACTGCAGCAAAAGAAGAAACAAAAATGTAAATAATTCAAAATGAAGAAAAACTTGAAATGACAAACAGTTGCTTATATTAATTAAGGAGATATCATTTGTGTTCTACCCATCATGCTCTTGGGCTGGATGGTGTATCTGCTGTCAGATTAATGTGTGTGTGTGTGTGTGCGTGTGTGTGTGTGTGTGTGTGTGTGTGTATGTGTATATGTGTGTGCAGGCGGTCTCTGGATAAATGTGAGAGTGATGTTGCAGAACTGGAGAGCCGTGTGGAGAAAGTAAGATGTCATAAACATTTTTAGAGCCTTTATTTTTTCCAATGAGGTCCTCTGAAAATACCAGTGAAGATTTTGATGCCATAGATATTTGAATATTTTTATTATAAATGTTAGTTTCTATTTTTAGGTTTATTATAGTCCTGTGATTATAGTTTTATTTTTAAATGTTGTTATAGTCATGTTTAATGGTATTATTTACTTTATATTTTTATGTTTTATTATTTTGTATTTTGTGTAATCTTTTACTTGTATATTTATTTTAGATTTCATTATAGTAATGTTTTATATTATATTTTAGTTTGTTTTTATATTATATTTTTATTATGGCGATGTTTTATATTAAATTGTAATGTATATTTTTATATTAGTCATGTTTTATATAATAATTTTACTTTATATATATATATATATATATATATATATATATATATATATATATATATATATAATGTATGATGTATTACATATTTAATCATATTTTATATTTTATTTTATTTTTTTCTTTGATGTTTTTCATGTAATATTTTTCATAATCATATTTGTTATCATTATTATGTATTATCACAGCCATGTTTTCTATTATATTATAGTTAGACTTGATTTGTCATATTTTGTGTATGGTATAGTACATGAGCATGTGCACAGATGATCGTGTGTTGTGGTTGTTTTGATGCTGTGTGATGTGTGAAGTAGAGAGTACAGTGATTGACAGGTCTGTGTGCAGGTGATGAAGCTGTGCGCTCAGATGGTGGAGGCGGGTCAGAACTACAAGTCCTGCAATCAGCTCTTTCTGTCCGGCCTGGCTGAGTTCACAGCGTATCATAAGAGCGACGGTGTTATTGTGGTGAGCGCTGATGTCTGACGGCTCCAGCTCTCTGATTAGACGGCACATGTTGACCTCTGATTGTGTGTGTTTCTGTAGAACTGTCTGCGTCAGTTCAACCAGGGCCTGCAGGAGATGATCCAGTTTCAGACGGTGAGTGTGTGTTAGATGCATCGTTCTCTCTGTGCCTGTGCAATGCATTTATACATCATCAGAAGCTGAATTAATCATCTTTCCATTGATGTACGGTTTGTTAGGAGGACAGTATTTATTTATATTGTTGTCTATTGCTACAAATACACCCCAGAGACTCCAGACTGCTTCTGTGCTCCAGAGTCACACATGTGCATTAAAAATGATGTGTTTCCTTGCAGATGCTGTTTGATCAGACTCAGAGAGCCATTACCCAGCAGCTCACAAACCTGCTTTCACAGTACGTCTCACACACACACACACACACACACACACACACACACTTTCACTGCACTGAAGCGTATGGGTTTGTTCTGTCGCAGGTTTCTGCCACAGATTCGTGAAACTCGCCATGAGTTCACCCGGATCGGAGAAGATCTGGAAACCGCGGTGGTGAAAAACGCTCAGGTCAGTCGACTCAAACCCGCTGACGCTGAGCGAGCCACTCACCTGCTGCTCGCAACACGCAAATGTTACCAACACTTCGCCCTGGACTACTGCCTGCAGGTACATCTACATATTCATATTCAGACTTGTGTGACCCTGGACCCTGGTCATAAGGGTCAATGTTTCGAAATTGAGATGTGTGCACCATCTGAAAGCTGAATAAATCATCTTTCCATTGATATATGGTTTGTTAGGAGGTAATAAATAGTTTTAATAGATAAGTTTTATCAGACATGCATATATACTTTTTATTAATTTTTATTTATGTTTGAGTAATTTTAGCACATCAACTTAAACTGAACATTATATTGCATTGCAGCTAGATGGGAAAATAAATAGAAGGTTTACAAATAGCTGTTTTTGCTATTGCTGTAATTTTTTTGTTTTTAGAAATATTTCTATATATTGTTTCAGTTTAGTACATCATCTTAAACTAAATTGAAACTGAGAAATGTTAATGTTTCTTGAACAATTAGATGGAAAAAAACTAATTTAATTTTTTTTTTAATGTTTTTATTTTACATATTTAAAATTTTTATTTTAATTTTAGTTAAAATTTAGGTTTTTGGGAGACATTTACCTTGAGAAATATCTTCAGAACAATCAAAAAAAAAAAAGATATATGTATATATATATATATATATATATATATATATATATATATATATATATATATATATATATATATATATTTTTTTTTTTTTATGTTTATTTATAAAAAAAAAATATTCCTGTATTTTTTTTATTTGAAACTATTTAGGAAAACTGGGTTAAAGAAAACATTTTTTTTTTAATTAATTCATTCGGTTTTATTTGCTTTGTAGGGAGAAACTAAATATTTAGTATTTATTTAATCAATTTGTAATTATTTTATTAGAGAAATTCACCCAGATAAATTCCCCTCGAGTAAAAAAAAAAAAAAAAAAAAATTTGCTATGTCTAGCTTATTTATTAATTTCATTATTTTATCAGGGAGAATTTTCACCAGAGATAAATATTATTGTTTTTCTCCTTTTCTTGCAGCTGAATAATTTCAAGGTCCAACAGAAGTTGGATATTCTGAATTCGGTGAGCTGTCAATCACAAAACTGGGTTTGTAAATACAATAACATCTCATAACCAGACTAAACTCATCGTCGTTGTCTCCTTCAGGTCTTCTCGTATTTTCACGCTCAGAACACGTTCTTCCATCAGGGATTCGATCTGCTGAGAGATCTAGAACCCATGATGAAGACGATGGCCTCACAGGTTCACGAACACATAATAAACACCTTACACACACACACACACACACACACACACACACACAGTGTTTAATATGAGTCATATCTTTGTGCAGCTCTCTCAGCTTTCGTCTGACTGCTCTGCCAAGAGGAAAGACCTGGAGAACACACACCTGCTCGTCCAGCAGAGAGTGAGATCATAACCCTCCATTATAACCAGAAAAACAGACTTCAATATTAATAACATCATCTTACTTCAGTGGAATGAGAACTTCACACGTACTGCAGGACATGATTTAATTACAATGCATTTTTCTCTTGTTTTCAGTTACAAATGTCTAAAAATGTTTCCATCGAGATGCATTTGCTTGAGAAGCAAGCAGTGCATTCGTGCGTTAGACAAGAACACAGATCTTTCAGTGAGGCGAGAAGAATAAACCTGATTCACAGAAAACAACAAGATTGTTTTTCTGGCCCCACTGACACATTTATTCTTTTTTCTCCTTGTTTTAAGCATAAACTCTATTTTGAACAATTTATCACTATAGAAGACTTGAATCAGCTTCTCAAGTAATTATCAAGTATCTTTTAAGGAATATTTTCAATTGGTTTAGATATTTGTAATAGAAAAAAAAAGATAAAAATAGTTTTTGCAGTAATCTGATCTGGACCCACAGATATTGATTATTAAATGGCTTATTATTATTTTTATATATGTATATTTTCTTCCTATTTTTCCTAGTTAAGTATAAAAAGGTCCTAGTTAGTAAAATAAGATATGTTTATATATGTATGTGTATGTGTGTGTGTGTGTGTGTAACTATTTTTTATATATATAATTATTTTTATATATAATTATTTTTTTCCTATTTTTCCTAATTAAGTATTTTAAAATCCTAGTTAGTAAAATAATATTATATTTATTTATTTAATTTAACTTATATTATTTTACAAAAATTTTTTTTTTTTTTACATTTCTCAACTTTAACTTTAAGTACTAAAATATATATTATATGATTATTAAATTTAAATTTAAGTACTAAAATATATATTATATGATTATTAAATTTAAATTTAAGTACTAAAATATATATTATATGATTATTAAATTTAAATTGAAGTACTAAAATATATATTATATGATTATTAAATTTAAATTTAAGTACTAAAAGAAAATATTATATGATTATTAAATTTAAATTTCAGTACTAAAATATATATTATACGATTATTAAATTTAAATTTAAGTACTAAAATTTATATTATATGATTTTTAAATTTAAATTTAAGTACTAAAATATATATTATATGATTATTACATTTAAATTGAAGTACTAAAATAAATCCGTAAAGGTGTAAATGTTAAATTTAATATAAAAAACCCCACAACGAAGTGACTAAAATTTGAATTAAATTGAAGTGAAAACAGAAAACGTAAAAACCCTTGAATATTGAACAAGAAGATGAAAGTAAATGCAAAGTGTTTTGCCGAAGAGTGTGTTTTCAGGAGTGTGTGTGTGTAATCTGTGTGTGTGTTTGTCAGGACGCGTCTGGAGAAGCGCTGATCGTCTGTAACCCGTCTGACGGAGGAACCATTCAGGGTTACCTCTTCAAACGCTCGCGCAAGAAGAACAAGACCTGGAAGAGGTGACCCAAAACAGCACTGACAGCTTTCATTCACTTTTGCAATTTGTGCTATATTTGTTTGAGTGTCGCAATAAATTGTCTTGAATTTAGTTTTTAGTTTTTAATAATTGTGTGTATTATTTTGATTAGTATTTTTTTTTTTCAGTGTTAATTATTGGAGCTCGTCAGGTTAAATATGAAAGTGAGAAATATTGCCCTTGCAGCTGAAATGAAATAAGTAAAAACAGTGTTGTGTATTTGATTTGACGTAACAGAAAGGATGCAGTGATTTGAGTTTGTTAAGCGTCCTAACCCTGTTTATCAATGCTGAGTGTTTTTATCAATGGTTTGTGTCTGTCAGGTGCTGGTTTTACACTGAAAATAATCAGTTAATCTACTCCAAATCACACAAGGTAAAGCCTCCACATCAGTCTACAGCTGGCTCTTCATCTTACCTCTTTCTCTTTACAGTGTGTGTGTGTGTTTGAGTTTGTGTGTTTGTGTACATGTGTGTTTTTTTGTGGCATGTGTGTGTGAGGTGTATATGATGTGTGTGTGTGTTTTTGTGAGTTGTGTGTGTGTGTTTGTGTACGTGTGTGTGTGTGTTTTGTGACATGAATGTGTGCTTGTGTGTGTGTGTGTGTTTGTTTATGTATATGTGTGTTTTTGTGACGTTTGTGTACGTGTGTGTTTTTTTGTGGCATGTGCGTGTGATGTGTGTGTTTGTGACGTGTGTGTGTTTATGTACGTGTGTGTGTGTTTTTGTGACGTGTGTGTCTATGCATTTGTGTACGTGGGTGTGTTTGTGTTTGAGTGTTTTTGTGACGTGCATGTGTGTGTGTGTGTGTGTGTGTGATTGTGTACGTGTGTGTGTGTTTTTGTAACGTGTGTGTTTTTGTGACTTGTGTTTGTATGTGTGTGTCTTTGTGAACGTCTGTGTTTTTGTGACGTGCATGTGTGCGTGTGTGTGTGTACGTGTGTGTGTTTTTGTGACATGTGCATGTGTGTGTGTGTTTGTGTGTTTTTGTGATGTGTGTGTGTGCGTGTTTGGGTGTGTGTTTGTGAACGTGTGTGTTTTTGTAACATGTGCGTGTGTGTGTGTGTTTGTGTGCGTGTGTGTGTTTGTGTACGTGTGTGTGTGTGTTAGTGATTGTGTACGTGTGTGTGTTTTTGTAACGTGTGTTTGTATGTGTGTGTGTTTGTGAACGTCTGTGTTTTTGAGACGTGTGTGTTTGTGTACGTGTGTGTGTTTTTGTGACATGTGCATGTGTGTGTGTTTGTGTGCGTGTGTGTGTTTGTGTACGTGTGTGCGTGTGTGTGTGTGTTTTTGTGACGTGTGTTTGTATGTGTGTGTGTTTGTGAACGTCTGTGTTTTTGTGACGTGTGTGTTTGTGTACGTGTGTGTGTTTTTGTGACGTGTGTGTGTGTGCGTGTTTGGGTGTGTGTGTGTTTGTGAACATGTGTGTGTTTTTGTGACGTGTGTGTGTGTGTGTTTGGGAACGTGTGTGTGTTCTTGTGACATGTGCGTGTGTGTGTGTGTGTGTTTCAGGAGCTGCCAGTGGTTCTGTTCGATGATCTGCGTCTGTGTGCTGTGAAATCTCTGGATGTGATCGACCGGCGTTTCTGTTTTGAGCTGCTGTCAGTGCAGAAGTAAGACGATGCAACACACACACATCAGTGTGGCTCTGAACTCTGTGTGTTCGAATGTGCTGAACTGATTCAGAGCTGAAAGTGTTCATTTGCAGTCCAGTCTTCTAGATGAATGATGGCAGTTTATAGAGAAACTGTTAGCGGGTGTGTGTGTGTTAGTAATCATGTGTGTGTGTGTGTGTGCACAGGTGTTGTGTGTTACAGGCGGATTCGGAGGAGCTGAAGGTGGCGTGGATTAATGCTGTTCAGGGTTGTATAGACATGGCGTACCGTGACCAAGTAACAGAGCAAAACTCTCAGGTACAACACACATGTTTGAAAAGATATACTTTTTTGATGAATATCCTTTCATTGATCAACATGTTTGTTATTTGCATATTGTGTTTGTTTAGGTGAAGGAGAACTCCGCCCCCACAACTATTCCGGACCCGCCCCCTCACCCCCCCGCTCTGGGCGTGGCTCTCCGTGGCAACGGTAACCAGCGCTGCTGTGACTGTGGGGAGGCGGAGCCTCGCTGGGCCAGTGTTAACCTGGGCATCACCATGTGCATCGAGTGCTCGGGGATCCACAGGTGATGTCTGCTAGATACTCCTCCATCGAGTGTGTGACTTATCTGATCATCCAACAACAGATTCTAGATGCTCTTTCTTTAGTATGTCACTAAACCTGACAGTTGAGGTCACGAAGTGTTGTTTTTCAGTTAATCAAGTGCATCATTTAAGCATTTCAAGTGCACTTTTTCACTATTTCTACTAACAAACGCATAGAAGTGTGAGAATTCGGACACACCTTGAATTTTAAAGTCCAAAAAACCATAAAAACTGTTTTTGTCACTTGTAATTAAATAAACAATAAATGAAATAATATTTATTTTAACTTAACTTATTTCAGCTAGTTGCCAGGAAAACATTTCTAATTTCCATTCAGTTTATCTTGATGCACTAAAATAACTAAAATGAAAATGAGTAAAAACCGTATAGACGCATATTAAAAAATATAAAAACTAAATTACTAAAACATAAAATAACTAAAATAAAAATGAGAAATATACATTTATACTTACCCCCCCCCCCAACAAATAATATTAAAAATTAAATTAAAATTAAATTATTATAAACAATTATTTTAAATTAAAATTAAAAATCTATAACAATAAAAACTAATTCAAATCAATTTATAATGATATCTCAGTGGTCCTGGGAAGTGGTCCTTTCACAGTCTTTCATTTTGGTTAAACAATATTATAGTAAATATAAAATGACTGTTTTTGTTGTGTATTAACAGGACACAGCATTCACAACTTAGAAAGTCTGTAAACACGGATCATTCGTAGTTTTATTAGTAGATACTGAATGGATTTATTTGGTTAAATGTGAGTTTGCTGGTTTGTGTCGACAGGAGTCTCGGCGTTCATCTGTCCAAAGTTCGATCACTCACTCTTGACTCCTGGGAGCCGGAACAGTTAAAGGTTTGTCATCGTTTTTTAACTCTTTTAGCAAAATCTCCAAAACCTAGTTACAGCAACTAGTGCCATTGGTTGATCTGCGCCTATAACTCCGCCCCCACAGCTGCTGTGTGTTCTGGGTAATGAAGTCATTAATGGCATTTATGAGCGTAACCCGGCGGATGGACTGCAGAAGCCCAGCGCAGATAGTCCACGGTACGAAACATGTATGTTGTTATAAATTAAGCGCTCTGAATGTGTAAATGATCATGTTTACTGTCTCTCTCAGGCAGGATAAAGAAAAGTGGATCCGGTTTAAGTATGTGGAGAAAAGATTTGTGACACGTGATCCTGATGGTCACGATGCTGGTGAGTGTGTTTGTGTTTAGCTTTAATTATCTGTAATAGTCTTTTAATATTATTTTAATATAAAACATCTCATATGCTTTCGATAAACAATTATATATTATATTATATTAAAATATATATTTATATTATTATAAAAAAAATTATATTATATACATACATACACACACATATATATGTAATTATTAATTATTTTTGTATAATTAAAAAAAATGTTTTGTTAATGTTTAAAATGAAAAAATATATATGTATAGTTAGATAAGATAATTGCTTTAAATTATTTAATAATTTTATTTAAATGATCTTTTACTATTAAAATACTGCATTTATTTAAAATAATTTAAAATACTTAAAATATTTGTTAATATTTTTTTAAATATTTAAAATTCATTTATTTAAATGTTCTGTCATTTTAATTAAATAAACATTGTAATTGTTAATTGAAGTATTGTTAAAATAAAATAAAATATAATTAAAAAATACATTTATATAATTAACATGCTTCTATTGTCTTCAGTCGCTTTAGATAAAAGCATCTGCTAAATGTAAATGTTAATATATCACAATATTAATTTAACTCATTAAAATAATATCTTATCATTAAAATAGTAAAATTATTTAAATTTAAAATTATAAAATAAATTAGAATTCCATTTAAAAATAATTTTTAGTATAATAATTATTTGAATTCATTGTTGTCATAGACACAGCAAAGCTACGGGCCGGTGAGAGGCTGTATCAGGCGTCGCTAAGCGGTGATCTTGTTGCCATGGCGACGGTGCTGGCTGAGGGGGCGGAGGTGAACTGGAGTAACCCTGAGCGGGAGGGACGGACGGCTCTGATTGGTTCAGCCATCGGGGTGAGTGACAGCCGAGAGTCTGCGCGCTGTTTGAAGTGTGCTAATGCTAACGGTGTTTCTAATGCAGCGTCTATGGGAGAGACAATAAATCGGACATCGTTCTCTCGTCCGACTGCAGTTACCAGCCGCTCTCAATCTCTCAAGTCATTAAAACACTGTCTATTTGAGCATGCAACAATATATTTGTGGTACTCTCCAATTGGCTTTAACCCAAATTAAACCCAACTATAACGACTTCTGTTGCTGAGAAACCCAGAAATGAACAGAGTATACAAGGTCAATGCTAAAGAGGCATTACAAGTAGGGATGCACCGATACCACTTTTTCTAGCATTCGGCCGATATTTCGATTTCCGATACCGATTACCGATATTTTCATAGCATTTGTAAAAAAAAAAAAAAATTCTTTGTTACTCCCACTGTTCTTTTCTTGATCATATTTATTTTAATAGCATTCGAGATGCTTCATTATCCTGGATCAGTTCTTAAATCACACCTTTAGCTGTAATAATGCAGCCATGAACCGTGATGAAAATATTTTCAGAAATATAAGTCGCTTTTTTTTCATCTGAAACGTGTTGCGATATTTTTTCATTCTTTAGCGACTCATATAATGCAGAAACACTCAACACAAGATGACCGTGAAGTTGGGTATAATTACGTTTGAGAATAAATGTTGTTTTAGTGAATGTCCCTATAAATGATATTAACTTTTTAGTTTTAATCTAAATGCTATGAAAGATGATCAGTGGGGTTTTTTCAGCTAAAACTTTACATACACACTCTGGGGACATCAGAGACCTATTTTTCATCTTTTTTAAAAGGGGAATTATAGGTCACATTTAATGTGTGTGATTATCGGCTTCAGTGACGGTGTGTGTGTGTGTTTTCTCTGGCAGGGCTCGCTGTTGGCATGTGAGTTTTTGTTGCAGAACGGCGCGAATGTGAATCACAGGGATCAGCACGGACAGGGAGCTCTGCACGCTGCTGCCACCTACGGACACACGGGGTACATCACCTGGATTATCAAAACCACTGTGCCACAAACATTTATTAAACAATAGCGATGTAACGATTCACTCAACTCACGATTCAATTTTCTCACGATTATTTTTTTTTATCAAAATGAGTAAATGAAAAAGATGTTGTTTTATTAGGCTATTGCTGCACGTTTCTTTCTGAAATTGAAATATAACAAAACTTAACTGAAATTTTAAAACAAACCCCAAATCAAATAAGCAATTTACACAAATAAAATACATCTCTTTATATAAACAAACGAAGGCTTTGTCTGTGCTCTTCACATTTAAAATGAGAGACGAACACCGTATTTAAACATCAAACAAACAAAGATGCAGCAGGAGCAGTTTTTAATCTAAGTTAGACTGTATTTTTTTTAAATGTGAAGCAAAAACAGAATGGTCTGACTTTAGTTTTGTGTAAAAATACATAAAACATATCTGAAGGAAACCACAGGCCAGCTCTGAATGAGATGCAGATTCTCTCTCTGCCAGCAGGTGGCGCTTATGAACAGCAGTGATACAGCGTTTCCTTGGTAACCACTGTAAACAAACCTTCTTTGGTAACTACTGTAAACAAACCATAGCTGTGCTTATGAACAGCAATGATACAGCGTTTCCTTGGTAACCACTGTAAACAAACCATAGCTGTGCTTATGAACAGCAATGATACAGCGTTTCCTTGGTAACCACTGTAAACAAACCATAGCTGTGCTTATGAACAGCAATGATACAGCGTTTCCTTGGTAACCACTGTAAACAAACCTTCCTTGGTAACTACTGTAAACAAACCATAGCTGTGCTTATGAACAGCAATGATACAGCGTTTCCTTCCTAAACAAATTAGTTCGGTGCTTATGAACTCTACTTCAATATGCATCGTTCAGACACAGGATGAACAGAAATACCACATAAACTTTTCTAACGACGTCAGTTCCCCTCAGAGATACACTTATATAAACTCCTGCTCCAATTGTGTCACGATTTGTTTTGCATCTCAGCCGATCACATATTTGAATCGATTTTCAACCAGCTCAGGGTTCATCGTTACATCCTTATTAAGCAATTAAAATGAGTCAGTTTTCATTGGAGGTGATCTTTAATGTGATGCTGTTCTGTGATTGGTCGCTTCAGGCAGGTGTGTCTGCTGCTCAAGAGAGGAGCCAATCAGTATGCAGCTGATGAAAAGGGAAACGATCCCCTCAGTATCGCCATTGAAACCGCGCACGCTGACATTGTCACTTTGTGAGTGATCAGAGTGTGTTTGTGCGTGCTGTGTGTGCTAGAAATCATAATTAATGTAGTGTGTGTGTGTGTGTGTGTTTCAGGTTGAGAATGGCTCGAATGAATGAGGAAATGAGGGATTCAGAGGGATTCTTCGGATCTGTTGGTAAGATGTTAGCTGTGTTTCCATCCACCCATTTTATGAGCATTTTGGAATATATCTTAATATTATAAACTCTTTATCCAATAAATGTGCATAAACTGCAGATGTTTTATGCTATATTCCAGTTTACACACATTTTAATTTGGATTTTTTCATGGCAACATAGCAATTGTTATTTCTTTATTCTATAAAATTTTGTTGTACTTTTTTATTCCATAAAATTTTGTTGTACGATCCAAAGTAACAAAATACAGAATCAACTTTCTCACACCAACATTCGTTTAAAAAAAGATGATAATAGAATGAAAGAACAATAATTTTATATATAAATATATATATATATATATATATATATATATATATATATATATATATATATATATATATATATGGTGAAAGCATTGTAATTCTGAAATAATTTTATTTAAATATCTTGATTGATTATATTAAAGAATAATTTTAATTAAAATTTTACATTTATTCATTGTAGAATTTAAAATAATTTATTTCTATTAAAAGTGAATTAATATAAAATATATTTATAATATAAAATATTATTGTAATTACATAATTCTATATTAAAAATGTACATTATTTTAATTACAAATATTTTGGTTAATAATTAAAACCAATGTTTTATTTATATATGCATACATAAATGTAAAAATAATATTAATAATAGCAATAATAACAACAACACAAAATGCAGAAAGATTACAACCTTACCATACCAACATATACTGCATAACGAAGTTAAAATAATAGTAATAATGGAATAAAAATCAATAAGTGTGTGTGTGTATATATATATGGCAGCAGCAGCCTAATCATTAAAATTAACTATATAAACCTTTATTATTTTACAATTATTAAAATTATTTTGTTATTCAATACTATCATAAATACAAAGTTTTAAATTAAAAACCATTACATTGTTTTAATTACAAAATAAAATAAATTCTTTATTTATATATATATATATATACACACACAATTACTTTTTAATGTTTACAAATTATTAAAGAAAATACTTATAATAAATTAACAAAAAAATTAGTTATATTTATCAGAACAGTATCTGCTGTTGTTTAAAAAAGAAAATCAGTTTTCACAACATTCGTTTACAGCCTTGAATATTTAACATTCCAGGATTTTCTCATACTCCGATATTAAGCAGAAAACCACAATCAAACGTTCTGTTTACAGTGAAACTCTCTAACAACAACAAGCACAAATCCTTCTGGTCTCTTTTCTTCAGGAGACGATGAAACATTTCAGGATATTTTCCGTGATTTCAGTAACATGGCATCACACGACCCGGAGAAACTCTCTCGCCGTCAGTTCCTCCGCGGCTCCGGGGATGAAGAGCGCGACAAAGAGGAGAAAAACTAGAGAGGGACCAGAAGGTCAGAGGTCAAGTGAGGTCACTATGAGATAAGGGAAAAAAGAGGGAAACCTTAATGTTGCAACTAGTTAAAAACTAAACGTCTGTTTAGCATCTCTGAAAGAGTAGCTGGATGTAACACTGAGTGTATGACGGTTAATGTTTGTTTGTGTGTGTGTGTGTGTGGTGATCTGGTCCAGCTCATTTCATCCACACTGACTGTTCTCCTGATTTTAGGCTGTGCTGTTGGTTTTACTAAAGGCTTTTGACCTGTTTTTATATCGTGCTGCAGTAAAACACGCTTCTACACTGAACTATGAAGGAAATGCACACTTACGGTGAATATTTAGGATACCGAAGTCAACATGAAATCATAACTGACCGTTTACTTTCTTAATGCATGTTTCTGGTCTCACTGTGAACGATTCATCAGTGCATGCTATTCTTTATGCATTATCAAAATGTATTAACATCTTTCGTTTCAGCTCACTAGTCCTTATTTTTCAACTTTCTGTAATATAGAGACACTTCATTATCCACAGCTTCCTTGTGGATAAAATTAAACCGTTTGATGGACTTTACCTTGTTTTATTGAGTATGTGTCTGATTAAGAAAGTCAAATGGATTGGGAATGCAGTTTCGTGTTGACTTTAAATCCACACTTGAAAAAAAATAAATACATAAACATTTATAGCGGTTAATATAATGTGATGCACAATATATTACTATTATTGTTGATGTCTTAAAAGTCTGTGTCTTATTCTAACTAATGGATTAAAAGCTATTTAACTATGAATTCTGTGCAGTGTTGTTGTTTTATTAAATACAAAACCCAAAACTACACTTTTGTTTGTTGCCCGGTCATTTTCAGTTTCATATTTTCATAATAAAAAAACATGTTCATCAAATAAAAAAAATTACTAAAAAATGTTTATTTGTTTATTTGTTAATATATTTATGTAATTTATTTAATATAAACAAGCATCTGAACTTATGAAAATCAAACAAATATTAATTAAATCCAATAATCAGGAATTTCTAAAAGATTTTTTTAATTAGTTGCCAAATTCCTAAAATGTTTTATATATATATATATATATAGTTATGAAAATTACATTGTAAAAGTATTGTTAATTATTTAAATCAAGTTATGTTATTCAAACTAAAATAATATAAATAATTTTATTTTATTCATTAAATATATAATATATATTAATTACTATTTTTATTTTTAGTTTATTTAAATTATTTGAATTAAGTTATATTATTCAAACTAAAATAATATAACTATTTACATTTTTTTAAATAATTGATAATAATATATATAAGACACAGCTGTTTTTTTTTTTACATAGAATGAAGAATATATATATATATATATATATATATATATATATATATATATATATTCACACAAACACACACACCCAAACACACTACATGTTAATGCAAACATGATTTCTAAATGTGAAATTATTTGAATAAACTAGAGTATTTGGCCCCCGGCTGTTTGCGGAGCCCCGCCCCATATACACCGTCTATGCCCCGCCCATTCAAATGACGCTGTTTTTACTGACGTAATATTAAAGCGTCGGCGCGTCTGCACGCATGCGTCCCAGAGCGGCGACGACACCATTTTAGAGGAAAGGAAAACAGGGACAAATACTGGCAAACAGTAACAATATATCAGCAGTTTAAGTGATAAGAGTTCATGTGTGTGCTGAGAAACCAGGACAGATAGAAGATCCCCGCTGATCCACAGAAGAGCCGGGTTCCGATATCAGCTCCGCGTCTGTTCGGGGGGGTGTGTGTGTGTGTGTGTGTTCGGTTCTGTTCTGTCCTCGGTCCAGATGGATGAAGACGAGGAGATCCACTCAGGTACCCTATAATTAAAGTACCATGATATTTCATGTTTTTTGAACAAACACTATGGTAATACCCAGGGCCATCGCTAATGAGGTGAACGGCGGTCACGGTTATAGGCCCCCCGCGATCTCAGCCATCGGGATGAGGCCAATTTAAAAAGACGCTGAGACCGTTGACAAGCCACTACTGCGCGAGGTCACGAAACGAAATGATTCAAACACAAGACGCGGGAAAGTTCGACTGAGTGGGTTACGCGCGCGCAGAGAGAGCCGCGTCTCACGGGCAGCTCTCTGAACCCAGCTCTCTGCCTCTTCTTGATTTTTTTGTACCGACAAATACAGGCAAAATGTGTACTAAAACCCGTCTTGGAAAGTGTGTTCGAAAAAAACTATCGGTTATGTCTTAAGTGGAAGTAAATGGTTTAGAAATAAATCGGATGTTTATCATTATAATCGATGCATAGTCTCTTAAAGGGACCGCGCCTTTTTTTTACTAGCTGCTGTAATATTAACCCCATAAAATGAAAGAAAGAAAATCACTCACTGCTCTTGACTGAATTACTTTGTAGTTTATATAAGAATTTATCAACAGTCAAACTATAATACATTAATATAAGTGAGTATAGCTAAATAAAAGCAAACTGTGACATATTATACCCCAAAAATTCTTCATACAGTGGATGACTAGTTAAATTTATTAAAATTGGGGCCAAAACTTATTCCAACACTTTGACCTGACCATGTTTTGCTTTATTGTTTTTTTTTTCCTTATTTTGCAACCTTTTCTCACCACAGACTGAACAAAATGAAGCATTGCTTTGTAATTGTTCAACAAAGTATTGTGTAAATATTGTCATGCTAACAGTTGTCTGAAGTTTTGGTTGATTGTAATCCATTACACACCTTTCTATCAAAGTTATCTGACTTTATCAAGATAAATTTGTTCTGACAGTAACTCTGTGTTCTCGTCATATTTTATTACCATTTTCTAAACCATAGCAAATAAACTTTGATAATGGGAGAAATGTTGCAGGTGTCTGAATATATTTAGGTTTGCTTTTATATGTAATTATTACAGTGTAGACTACATTTAATTATTCGGTTTCTGTACCTGGACACCTACAAACCTGAAAAAACCTAAACATTGTGTTAATAGTAAAAATAAATAAATAGACAATTTAAAATTAAACCATTTCAAACAGGACCCACTGGTACTAACGTCTGGTAATGGCATGTTTTTGGTCATTTACACTGGAAAATTGTGCTGTATAAATGGTGCACCATGTAAATACCACGGTGTAGGAGTCTGATAAACATGAGTTACCATATAATGCATCAAATAATCAAGGATTTGTCTTTGTTCAGATGATGGCAGCGCTACCCCAGTCCAGGACGAGCAGGAGGAGGCCAGACCCCGATCACCACCGTCTGAGGTCCGTCTGATGATTTGGGTTCAGTGCTTGACCTCAAGAAATCGTTCACCCAAAACTGAAAATATATTGGTCTTCCTAACCAAGATTAGGATTGAGTTTGTTTCTTCACGAGGTTTGGAGAAATGTAGCATTGCATCAGTGTCTCATCAATGGATGCTCTGCAGTGAATGGGTGCCGTCAGAATGAGAGTCCAAACAGCTGATAAAAACATCACAATAATCCACAGCACTCCAGTCCATCAGTGAACATCTGGAGAAGACAAAAGATGAAAGAAGTCCACACAGATCAAGCAGCGTTTAAACGGCTCTAAGAGATATGTGTCTGGATTTTGATGTGAGAGACAACAAGAGACTTTTTCACTGGAGGAAGTGTTATTATGGATTATGGACTCGTATTTTAACCCTGGATTTGTTTCAGCTTTTGTCTTCTCCAGATGTTCACTGATGGACTGGAGTGCTGTGGTGTTTTTATCAGCTGTTTGGACTCTCATTCTGACGGCACCCATTCACTGCAGAGCATCCGTTGATCAAACACTGATGCAATGCTACATTTCTCACCAGATTTTTGTTTTAAATCTTAACTGGTTGATTGAAAATAGACTGGCTTCTTATCACAAGTGTTGAGATTTTTAGCATTTACGTTAGATATGCAGAACTGTTTATGGCGCAGATAAAATTACATTTATCTTTCTGACTCAACCTTTTATTAAGAAAAGATATGAAGGATGATTTTTTTATCATTTCATTTAAAAAAAAATGGTCAAAGCTTTATTTGAAAATGTAGTACATGTCAGTAGATGTCATGTTTTTGAATATTTTGTTGTTTAAAATATAACTGCATTTTTTCTTTTCACTATTTATGTAAACAAAAAGTGGATAGTTAATATTATTTGTTGCTAATATTATTTGTTGGCTTTTCTCCTAAAACTTCACTAAATGATTTCAGCGTGTGTTTCAATACTTTTTTTTTTTAATAGGTTTGCAAAAGTGTGAAACATTTCTGGAAAATCCTGGAAAGTATATATATATATATATATATATATAAAGAAGTATTGTATAACATTGGTAGCTCTCTGCTGCTTTCATTCTGTAAAAGTAGCTCCCGGATGATGTAAGGTTGGAGACCCCTGGTTGAATCGCTGTTTTCTGATTGTTGTACTCGTGCAGGATGAAGGCAGTGATAACGAGGACGCTGTTCACGACAGAAGGTCTGAGAACGCAGACAGCGGCTCGGATCACGAGGCTCATGGAGGAGGAGATGCAAGCGATTCGGAGCCTGAGCCGCCGCGGCCCGCAGACAGTGATGAGGAAGAGGAGGGCAGCTCTCCTGTGAAGCGAAGAGCGAGTACCTCGGACATTGAGGAGGAAGAGGAGGAGAAACCACTCCCAGCCAGCGACTCAGAGCCGGAGGAAACAGAGAAGAAACACAGCCCTAAATCAGACGCGGGCAGCGATTCAGACGAGGACAAACCCAAACAGAAAACTCTGAGAGACTCTGATGCAGAAGAAGAGGAGGAGGAGGAGGGAGGGAGGAAGGAGGAGGAGGGAAAATGGAAAGCTGTGATGAACTCAGACAGTGAAGAAGAAGAGGAGAGAACGAAACAGGAAAAACAGGAAGCAGGAAGTGATGAGGATGAAGGGCCTAAACGACGGGCTCTGGCCAGTGATGATGAAGATGAAGATGAGAAGCCTGGTATGTTTGTTTACTCAGAATGAAAGCAGAAACGAGTATTATATAATTCTAAATGCTTAATTTTATTAAATTAAATTGAGATGTATATGTATAATCATATATTTAATTATAAAATTAATGTTTTGTGTGTGTGTGTGTCCATATGTATGTATTATATTTTGAATTCTTTTATAGTGATATTAATTATATTTAGCAATATAATATGCTATTTTAATTTGACTTAAATTGTAATGATGTTATATATTTTTAAGAATCACTACTTTGATTAAAAATTAGAAATTATTTTATTAGTTTTGCGTTTATATATTATAGTATACATTTATTATTATGATTATTATGGCTTATATTTTAATCTATATTTTAATCAGATTTAAATTTAGATTTCTTATTGTTAATCATAATGATAAAATGAAGTTTTTAGATGAACTTTCACTGGTTTTGGTTGTGAATTCTCTTTCAGTGAAGAGGAAGAAGGCTGTTCTGTCAGACAGTGATGAAGATGAGGAGAAAGGTAGAGTTACTGTTTGTCATGAACACTCGCTTTATGATGTCACCCGATGATGATGATGATGATGGTGCTTGTGTCTCTGCAGAGGTGAAGAAGAGCAGGCTGGTGTCTGATGAAGACTCCGGCAGTGATGAAGGCTCTGGAGCTCCTGATAAGAGTTTAGCAGCTAAACTGAAGGAGCTGGGCTCAGACAGCGAGGATGAGGAGGACGCGATGAAGAAGGACACAGGGAAGAAGGACGAGAAGGCTCTGTTCGGCAGTGGCAGTGACAGCGACTCCGGCGACGACGAGGAAGAGTGAGTAATCTGTCTGTCTGCCCGTGTGTGTGTGTGTGTGTGTGTGTGTGTAAACATCTCTTTCTGTTCCTCAGGAAAATGATCGCAGACATCTTCGGAGAATCCGGGGATGAGGAAGAGGAGGAGTTTACAGTAAGCACACGTTCTGCATTTGTCTGTCTCTCGCTGTCTGTCTGTCTCTGCCACATCACACACGTCACTTTCTTTCTCTTGACCTTTGACCCTGTGTGTGTTCAGGGCTTTAATCAAGAGGAGCTGGAGGCCGAGCGACCGCAGTCTCAGGCGCCGGGACACAAGGGACTGGAGAACGACTCTGATTCAGATGAAGATGTGGACCGAGGAGGAAAAGAGTAATACCACACTCACAGCAAACAGGAAGTCAATGAAGAGACTCCTGCTGCTATAAAGCCTTGTGTCTTTACTAGGGATGTAACGATGAACCCTGAGCTGGTTAAAATCGATTCAAATATGTGATCGGCTGAGATGCAAAACAAATCGTGATACAACTGGAGCAGGAGTTTATATAAGTGTATCTCTGAGTGGAACTGACGTCGTTAGAAAAGTTTATGTGGTATTTCTGTTCATCCTGTGTCTGAACGATGCATATTAAAGTAGAGGTCACGAGTGCAACAATATATTTAAAATTCACAAAGAAAAATACAATAATGTCTTCAATCTCATTTTATTAAAATAAAAAAAAAAGGTGAGAAAATTGAGTTGTGAAATCAAAATCATGAATTGAATCGAATCTTGAGTTGTGAATCGTTACATCCCTAGTCTTTTCACATGCATGTTATAATCGTGTGTGTGTGTGTGTGTGTTTCAGCATGTCCTTCATGTCAGACTTCGAGATCATGTTGGCCCGTAAGAAAGCTCAGAGCGGCAAACGCAGACGCAATCGAGACGGAGGGACGTTCATCAGTGACGCCGATGATGTCGTGAGCGCCATGATCACCAAAATGACAGAAGCTGCAGAGGTGTGTGTGTGTTAGAGAGTCTGGGTTATATATAGCGGAGCGTCTGTGACAGGCTGCTGATTTATGAGGAGTTTGGTTACACTACTGTTCAAACGTTCAGGGGCAGAAATGAATGCTTTTATTCATCAAGGATGCATTCAATTAATCAGAAGTGACAGTAGAGACATTTATAATGTTACAGAAGATTTCTACTTCAAATAAATGCTGTTCTTTTGAACTTTCTATTCATCTGTGAAGCCTGAAAACTAAAATGTAGCACGGTTTCAACAAAAATATTGAGCAGCACAGCTATTTTCATTATTGATGATAATCAGAAATGTTTCTTGAGCAGAAAATCATCATATTATACTGATTTCTGAAGATCATGTGACACCGAAGACTGGAGGAATGATGCTGAAAATACAGCGGAGTATCACAGAAATAAATTACAGTTTACAATATTTTCACACATAAAACAGTTATTTTAGCTTGTAAAATAATTTCACTATTTTTACTGTATTTTTGATCAAATAAATGCATCCTTGAGCAGAAGTAAAATTTCTGTGATGTTGAAAACGTTTAATAAAATTGAGAAATTGAGTCTAGACATATTTAAATAGTTCAAATAGCAATATGGACTAGTGTCTGTGAATATTAAACCACAAAAAGTAAAATAAAATGAGATCTAGGGGGGAAAACTGGCCCTAAAAAGTTTAATTTGTTACAAATTTAGTAAATTGAGTTATAGAAGTTTCATGATATGAGTCAATTAGACATGCTTTCAACTACAATTTTAATTCAGAAATATCCTGATTGTAACGTGTGTGTGTGTGTGTGTGTTTCAGGAGGACCGGACTCTGAACAGTCAGAAGAAACCAGCTCTGAAGAAGCTCATGCTGCTGCCCACAGTGGTGATGCATTTAAAGAAGTGAGTGTTTCCTCTTCCTGTGGAAGGAGCAGCACAAGTGTGTTTCAGGACAAAAGCAAATCATCTCGATTGGTTTAAATGTGTGTGTGTGTGTGTGTGTGTGTGCAGGCAGGATCTGAAGGACACGTTCATAGACAGCGGTGTGATGATGGCCATAAAGGAGTGGATCAGTCCTCTCCCCGATAAGAGTCTCCCAGCGCTCAAGATACGAGAGGAGCTCCTCAAGATCCTGCAGGAAGTCCGTCTGCACTCCTTAAAAATGTTTTTAAATATATTTTTATTATTTCATTCTGTCTTTGTGTATTGGTGGGATGTTGTTTTATTCATTTACTATTTTAAATAGTTTATTATTTCGAATTGTATTTATTTTTAATTAGTTTTTTTACATTCCATGATTGTGTATTACGTTTGGATCATTTTTTTATTTTATTTTTTACTAATTAGTATTGCCTTATTAGTATTATTATTACTAATATTTTTATTATTATTATTATATTTAATACGTTTCTTAATTTTATTTGTCATGTTTTAGTCAGAGGATATATATATATTTTTTTATTTTCTTTTGTTAAATATATTTATTACATTCTTTTTTATTTATTTTTATTAGTTAGGGGGATATACTTTTACCTTTATACTTATCTACTTGTGTGTGTTTTTTGTTTTGTTTTTTTTATCTGTGTTTTTTTTCTATTACATTCTATGATGATGATTAGCGTCATTTAATTGATATTTCTGACTCATTTGTGTGTTCCCAGCTGCCCAGCGTGAGTCAGGAAACACTGAAGCTCAGTGGAATCGGTCGAGCCGTCATGTACCTCTACAAACACCCGAAAGAGTCTCGACCGAACAAAGACCTCGCGCTCAAACTCATCAGTACGAACACTTTGGCTTTACCACGTCTGAATCTGTTTGAGTGTGTGTTCCTGCAGTGATTTGTGTGTGTTGTGCAGGAACAGAACCAGAAAAACCGAAATGAAATCAAATGTTATAGCTCCAAACAGAATCGTGAATTTGAAATGGCCATTAAGCGATTAATAACGCGGTTCTGTCGTTCCATTTAATATTTTAAATTTCCTGTCAACAGAAACACTTGTGAATGGAGAAAACAGAATAAACTACTGGATTACATTAACAGGAGAAGCCTATATTAGCCTACACATGAATGTATTTCACTTAAATCATTTAAGAAAAAATAAAGTCCTGGCTTTCAGTTTGTGACGCGATCCAAAGGTTACAGAAAGGAAAACGAGGCGGCGGAAAAAAGTTTTATTTATTTAGCAAATCTTGACTGTTTTGAATGTTTTGCTTTTTTAAGTAGAAAATGCTGTACTTTATTATTATTATTATTGTTATAGGCTAAGAAAAAGTTTTAAAAATAACGTTATTAACTGGTATTTTTTTCTATGCAAACTGGTTTCAGAACAATAATAATGCAAAGGAACGCAGGAACAGAAAAGTTGAAATATCGATTCTGCTCTGAGTGAACAGGTTTTCAAGCCCTGGTTGTGTGTGTGTGTGTGTGTGTGTGTGTGTGTAGACGAGTGGTCACGGCCCATCTTCGGTTTATCATCCAACTACAAGGGAATGACGAGAGAAGAGAGAGAGCAGAGAGACCTGGACCAGCAGATCGCCCCGCGCAGACGCCTCAGGTAACACACACACACACACACTCGCTCAAACGCTCACACATACATGCTCGCGCACACACACGCAAACTCACACATGCATACACACACTCGATCACACACACACTCACTCAAATGCACACACTGACATTAACACACACACACACACGTGCACAAACTCACTCACGCTCACACACACATACGCTCTCCGTCTGTCAATCATCTGTCTCTCCTCACTGTCATTCTGTCCCTCCTTCCTCTTCCTGTGGTGTGTGTAAGAGAGCCTCAGACGTCTGAGAGACAGGAAGAGCCAGACGTCTTTGCCCCGGCGCACAGGTTCTGTGTGTGTGTGTGTGTGTGTGTGTGTGTGTGTGTGTGTGTGTGTGTGTGTGTGTGTGTGTGTGTGTGTGTGTGTGTGTTTGAGCACGAATCTTCTGGACCGTCTCAAGATCAGTAATGTTTCTAACACAGATGTGTGTGTGTGTGTGAAAGATAGAAACAATCATTCTATTCTTTTCTTTTATTGAATCAGATTCTGTTAGATCAGGTGATCTCGGTTCATATTTCATACAGTTAGAATCAGGGCTGTGTGATTATTGAGAAACTGAAATTTTGGTTACGAGTAGTAAATAACCAATACATTTTGCTGGGAAAAGAAAATTCTAAATATTATTATCAATAAATTCTATATTTGTATTAAAACAAATAAACAAATAAAACGCTACTAATAATAATAGTAATAATTATTATTATTAAATAGTAGATTTTTCTGTGAAGTTTTTTTTTTTTTTATTCGAATAATTTTTAATTCTTATTATAGCAAAAACCGTAATAATTATACTTAATAATTAATAAACATATATTATTATAGTCGTTGTTGTATATTATTATAGTCGTATGTTGTTTATCTTTAAAACCAAACTTTGTGAAATATAATATTGTACAATATTTTCATATATAAAAAATAATATTTATCATAAATTCTAGGCTTTTTCTATGTGATGGTGTAACATTATTTTAAATTATATAATGATAGTAATAATAATAATAATAAAATTGAATTTTATCTCAGTACAACTCTAAAATTTTATTATTATTAATATTATATTGTTTAAACCTACAAATAAGCACAGCAAAATTTTAAGATTTCTTGTTCGTTGTTTACCTCGATTAAAATTTTATCAGTAAAATTGCTATTATGGATCGGATTCCATTCAGTCTGATTCAGGTTCGGTTTGAATCAGATTCTTCTTCTGTCTTTCCATTTGTTCAGATTCTGTTCGGTCGGTCTCAATAGAGGAGAATGTCCTGACCTTTAACCCCAGACTCACCCTCTCCATCACCCCATTTTTATTCATTCTAATCTTAAGCGTGTTACTCACTGAAGGCCTGTGAGTCTCTGCACTGTGTGTGTGTGTGTGTGTGTGTGCTGCACTGTTTCAAACCCGGCCGATGTGGATCAGACGAGCAAACGCTGAGCAGACTGCATGTTTGCCTGAGAGCATGTGACGTGAGCGGATGCGTGTGATTGGCTCATTCTCAGTCTGCTTCCTCCCACAGTTCAGGAGGACAGACTCCTCGCAGAGATCTGGAGAAAGTGCTCACCGGAGAGGAGAAGTGAGTCTTAGTTATATTTCACTCAAGACATGTTTACAGAGACAGATCCCAAATAGATAATGATTAATTTTAATTGACTAAATTCCCTGTAATTTAACTGATTTGTTCTATAAATGTGCTTAATGTTAAGAAAAAATTGCAGAAGATAATTGTATTTGATTTTTTTTACTATTTAAATATTTTCTCTTTTTCCCTTTTTTATATATTTTGTTAATTATCATTTTATATTTTATTATAATGTATTTATTATTGTAATTTCAAAATCTATTATAGAATTGTCCAATTCATTATTCAACATTTTTATAAATGCTAATGAAAGTGATCACAAAATAAATTATCATAATTTTTTATATTTATGTAAATGTGTATGTGTGTTCAGTAATATACATTTATATATTTTATAAACATTTGTTTTAATAGTTTTTGTTAATCCTAATGAATGTAAATTTGTAATTGAATTATTATAAAACATGTATCATAATTGTATAATTTATTATTTATAAAATTATGATTTATTAATTATAATTTGAGTTAGTTATTTTTGAATTATAGTTTATTTAAATATTCTGTAATGTATTAATATATAATTTTATTTATTACAATGAAATGTGCTCACTATATTATAACTATATTGTGTATATGTTGTAACTCCTTATAATACTTGTATGAATGCTAATTAATGAAAATGATGGATTTAATATTATTTTTAGGAAATCTATTATATTATAATTTATAAATGCATTATATAAATTGTGTAAATCATTATTTGTTTTCTTTGGATGATCTGATCTAGTATTTGTGTTCCTCAGGGCGTTGCGGCCGGGTGACCCGGGGTTCTGTGCTCGAGCTCGTGTGCCCATGCCCTCTAATAAGGATTACGTGGTTCGTCCCAAGTGGAACGTGGATATGGAATCAAACAGAGTGAGTGGGTGGGGCATGTGAGTGGGCGGGGCTTAACTCTAGAGGAATGATTGACAAGTTTCTCATGCTCCGCTAAAGAGAGGGAGGAGCCTGCACAGGAAGCGTGAGGTAGCATAGAGAGAACAATGATGCGTAGGTTTTTTTCTCCTCGTGAGCTGATTGGTGGAGGAGATTTTACTGTTGTGTGATTGGTAGAGGGGCTTTAGGAAGGGCATCAGCCTGCTGGAGAAACACAAGCGGCGTTTTGCAGAGCAGAGGAAGCAGCGTCGGCCGCAGGGAGCTGTGAAAATCAGCATTGAGGGAAACCGGATGCCGCTGTAGTTACACGCTCCTGACTGAGGGGGCAGTAAGTGTCTGCATGACCCTGCACAAAGACCAACTAACAGCAGTCACACGGGGTCAATGACTGTAACGCAGTGTGTGTGTGTGAACATTAGAGGGTCTGTGACGGTCACATGACCACTAAACTCCAGGCTTCATGTTGTTGAGCTGTTGTCTCTGTAGCTTGGACGTAACGTGTAATAACAGCTCAGTGGGTTTTAGCTTGGCTTTGATTGAAGTGGTAGACATTTTTATTTTTTGCTTATAACTTTTATATATATATATTTCTGCATTTATTTGTTTTAAATAAATGCAGAAGTGCAATTTAACTGGCTTGTATTTGATTGGAGCAGTTTCCTCTTAATGCAGTTTTATTGTTTTTTTCTGAATTTAATACTTTTTTCTTTTTTTAACTGGTTTGTTTTGGGTTTATAGAAGCAAATATTTGTTTTCAAAGTGCATATTTTTATTTGACTTGATTTTTGATTTTAGTATTTTCCTGTTTTTTTTTTTTTATTCAGTTATTTATTTTTATTTGCTTCGTTTATAGCAGGTTTCAGTTTTTTTTATTTTTTTATTAGATACTAAAGCCTGTTTTAATGTTGTTGTTTTGTTTTTTTATTGACTAAATTCCCTAAATTCTGAAGTTTATTTTATTAACATTTAAACATGTAGTATATAATTTATTCATTTTAATTGAATATTTTAATATAATTCAATGTATTTATTACCATAATTTCAAAATGTAATCTAGTAATTCATTTTTCAATTTTTTTTTTATCAATGCTAACTGATGAAAGTGATCATAATTTAATAGCAATTATTTTATTATAATTAATGAATTCTAGATCAATATTGTATAATTAATTTTATTTCATTGTAATTTATTATTTTATCATACTTATCATCTCTCTCTGTCTCAGGCTCCGCTGAAGAAGGGCATGTCGCGTGTGGATAAACAGATGCGGCGTTTCGCAGACATCAAGCGTTCGACGAAGACGGGTCACGCGGTGAAGATCAGTGTGGAGGGGAACCGCATGCCGCTCTGACCTCTTACTCCCAGAATGCCTTGTGTGTGTCTGTGCATGTGTTCAGAGCCCAGAGAGCTGCTCTGGGAATGTTTTGGTTCTGATGTTTCTTTCATAATAAAGAGTTTCCATGTCCGACATTTTACTCATGTTCTCCTGGCCTTTTGCTTTTTATTTGGTTGTTTTCTTATATTTTCCTAATTATTAAAAAAAGGTTTGGTTTATTGTGGATGGTGGTTTGATTCTTTTTTTGAAACTGTAACGTAATTTTATTCTGTAATAATGACTTTCCACTTAACAAGTGGAAAAATAGGACTTAATTACTCCAAAACACGTTTGTTGAATTTTTTTTATTGTACGAAATAACTTCGTCACTTAAAGAAAAATGTAGATTTCATCACTTTTTTTGAGTTATTTGATTTATTGCTTGATGCTTTGTAAGAAAAGTAAAAACATATGCATAAATAATTGAAAACACTTAAAAAGATTCCAGTACTTCGCATTAATGAACTACATTAATTAGTTCATTTCAATTAGACTAGAACTCAACACTGATTACTGTCACCTTGTTTTCTTTGAGGCCACTCAAAAGGTTAAATACAGATTTAAAACCATAACCAGAAATAGTTTTGTAGCTATGATACTGTTTTTGAAATCAAATCTTTGCATAGACAAATGACAATATTATTAAATATTAGTTTTATATTAATATTATTCACAACACTTTGTTAATGAATGCTACAGCATACTGTATTGTTAACTGATAAACTGTGATAAATACTGTAGTATACTTTAGTTTTTTACTATAGTAAACTTTAGTTTATTGTAGTATAATATATATTTGTAATATAAACTTAGTATTGTAAATTCATTTGATTATATAACTATAATTGTTAAATTACCACAGCAACTATAAAATTTATTCAAGTACTTTACTATAGTATGGTTCAAAAACACTATAGTACAGACGGCTGGTGTGGTTTGGTTTGATCGTAGACTGTTGGTTAGATGTGCAAGTTGGGTTGTCCAGTAAACTTTTTATGAAATGAGTGGGAGGAGTTTGTCATTATGTGGGTGTGGTTTGTATAATCAGCGTCTGTGAGGTGTGTGTGTGTATATATATATATATATATATATATATATATATATGTACACACAATCACATTTGTCTACTTCATTCACATGGGTTAAAGCCACACATCGTGTTTGTGTCACGATTTTATTCAGAAACTGTTTCAGCAGACTGGCTTGAACTGAAATGGTTAAAGCTGCGGTAGGTAACTTTTGACGCTCTAGCGGTTAATAAACAGAACTGCTTGCGTCTTGCGGAAGAACATCGTAGCCGGAACTACTTCTCTCTGTTTATGTCTATGAAGAATCACAAAGGTACTGGGTTACTCCACCGCGGTATCCCCGAAGCAATCTAAAATAGTCCGAATATAAACACTTATTATAGGTGCACCCTAGTGATTCAGGACAAGCCAAAAACACGGTTTGGAAAATGGATTCATGGTGTACTCGCTTATTATATAATTTTTTCTACATTTTGAACACAAACAAAGTTACGGACCGCAGCTCTGATTGGTTGTTTCTTACCGGGAGCGATGTATTTCTGCAAATGGCAATAGGACACTGGGAGGAGCCAGAGGAGCTTGATTTTTACACAGATTATCTGTCTCATATTCTACTGTCAGGACATAATGACAGGTTTAACAAATATGTAAAAATATATATTTTTACAAAAGTTATCTACTCCAGCTTTAAAGAAGAAAAGTCTCACTTTGATATTTGTAGCAGAACTCCATCTAACAGAACACCGGAGTATGAAAGTCTGACAACAATGATGAGATTGTGTCCTAAAGAATGAAAGTTCCATTTAGAACTCCGGAGGTTTTTAAAAAGGTCTGACGTCACGGAAGATTCACTCAAAGATCTTTTCATTCTCCACTAGTTCTTCAGAAATCTATTGGTGTGTTCAGCTGCTTTAAAACAGTGATTCTCAACCAATCATTTAACCCCTTAAAGCCTGACATATGCAATACTAGTCATTATATATATATATATATATATATATATATATATATATATATATATATATATATATATATATATATATTTTAAGATTTTAAAATCTTTTTTTAAATTCATTGAACTTAAAAAAAAAAAAAAAAAAAAAAAGTTTGCATTATTTTTTTTTCTTTAGTGTCATATTTGGACCTCCAGGATTTTACGGCTCATACAGTCTGCAGAAACTGAGCAAGAATATTACCTTTGTTCTCTTGTTGATCTGATTGCTTCTATTGTACTCACTTGTAAGTCACTTTAGATAAAATCGTCTGAATTCTTTCAGTAATACGTCTTCGTTAGATGAGATTTAAATGTTCAGAACATATAATGCAAAGCAATATATTAGGCAAAGAAAAAGTAAAGTACTCACCCCAACTAACAATAACAACACCGCGGAACGAAATCATTAGAAGCACTTTCCTTTCCAGCTGAGGAACATTAGAAACACTGCCAGCCAATCAGCTGTCGCACATTTAAAGCTGCAGACGACAAAACAGCACTGTGCATTTACAATAAACACAACCGCGAACGTTCTTACAGTTTTACCTGATGTTACAATGTTGAGACTAAATGTTCCCACGCTGAATTAATGTCTATGGTAGTTCTTATATGATATTCATTCTAATAATGCTGAAAGAAAACATTCTTAGAACATTATTCTCGGAACGTTCTCGTGATGTTATTTTTTACTTGAGAGAAAACGTTCTGAAATCAGCTTTCTTAAAAGGCTTTTAAATTATTTGTACTTTAGTGACCTTTAAATAACACTCATGACGAGAAAACATTTGAACATCCTCAGTGTATAAAACACAAATGTTCAAATGTTCAATTTGGAGTAAAAATGAAATTAGAACTTTTAAGGAAAAAAAGTTTAAATAACGTTTTCATCACAACAACAACAACAACAACAAATGACATCAATGTTCTTATAAATAAACGTTCGGATAATGTTATATTTTGGGTGGAAATAAAGTTAGCAGAACATTGTAATTGTTACATAATGTTAGAACCCAAACAAGAAAACTTTTAGAAACATCTCAAAACAATGTTCCTCAAACAATACCTTTGTCACTTCCATCAACTCCTGTAACTGTGATCTGTTTCTCCCTAAAAATAATCTGATTAAATAACTTGCATTACCCCCAACACTCATTTAAAGAAAAAACACAAGCGAGATTTGGGCAAAAGAATGTTTTAATTCAAATTCTATTCTACAAGTAGTTACATTATGTACAGTATTTAAAAAACCACATCTGATCAGAATGAAGCTGGCTTCTGTCTGACAGAGAGCAGCACCCGACTGAAGGGACTCCATGATGAGAGCTACACTGTGGGTTAGACTCGATCTGTAGTGTTTTAGAGGTAGACTACGGCTCTAGTCAGTAGTGTCGAGTTAGGATTGTTAAGACAGATCAATGAAAGACTCCAAGGCCACAGTCACTTCAGCGTCAAACACTGCGGCCGGATCTGATCACACACACATATACAGTATATATACGTGTGGCCAAAATGATTACAACACTAGTATCTCCACCAGATAAATACGGTTTTGAGTCAGATATTTCTATTTTTTAAGATGCTTAATAGAAGTTAACTGATAAGGAAAGAGATAGAAATATCAGATCGGACCAGCTGGTGGAAATACTAGTGTACGCCGATCATTTGTGCCACTACTCCAACTCTTTGATTCAGTGTTAGAAAGCAGTAAGCTGTATTCGAATCAAACGAAGCATCATGCACATTCAGATAGTTTCTCTGGAGGAGGTGAAGGGGTTGAGAAACAGGTGATTTCGGGGGCCTTGCAGTAAAATGAAGAAAGTAAGAAGCAAACAGGCATTATGAAAACCAGCGCAGGACGCAGAGCAGTTGGCATCAGCTGAACTCGGTTATAAAAGAGTTTTGTGGCATCATCAGACGAGTGACCCGGCTCTGCTCTGCGCCGGCACCATGACGGGGACGGCACCCATGCGCTCCAGCGTGGCTTGGCTCACGGCGTACGAGTGTGTGTGTGTGTGTGTGTGCTGCTGTCCGATCGTGACGGCTGGCGTCGCGGAGGCTGGCGGGCGGAGGCTCAGAGAGCCGTTACTGCGGGCCATGACGGGCGGAGAGGGGGCGGAGTTTGTGGTGACCACCAGAGTCTTGGGCGGCGGCAGGGTGTGGCTGCCGTTAGCGTACGGAGCGCTCGCGCCGCTGAAGGTCTGCCGCGTGTCGCCGTTGTAGCGCGTGTAGGAGCCGGTGTCGTAGCTGGGTTTGGGGCTGTGCCAGTAGCGGCTGTTGTAGGTGTTGGTGGACGTCAGCGTGTCGTTCTCTGAAGACGAGGCGTCCGCTTGGAACGCTTTGACCGATGAGGATCTCTTCGGAGGGAGATCGTCCTCTCTGTGTGAGGAGGGAGGGACGGGAAGAGCTCAGTTCAGCAGAGATCACATTCCATACTCTTTAAAATGAGGACATTTCTGGGAAGAGTAGAAGCTAACAGGAACATTCACAACAACGGTTATTTTTTATGTTAACATAATTCATGTTTATGGAACATTCTCACGTTATTAAGATTCGATGTGTTCTCATATTGTTGAGAGGAAACATTCTTGTAATATTTGACCCTGAACCAGTCTTGAGTCTCTGAGGTGTTTTCGTAGCAATAGATAACAATACATTGTATCGGTCAAAATTATACATTTTTATTTTATGCCAAAAATCATTAGGATATTAAGTAAAGATCATGTTCCATGAAGATATTTAGTAAATCTACTATCGTAAATATATCAAAACCTAATTTTTGATTAGTAATATGCATTGCTAAGAATTCATTTGAACAACTTTAAAGATGATTTTTTTGCTCCCTCAGATTCCAGATTTTCAAATAGTTGCATCTCAGACAAATATTGTCTGATCCTAATAAACCACACATCAATGGAGAGATGATTTATTCAGCTTCTGATGATGTCAGAATTTTAGAAATGGACCCTTCTGACTTGTTTTGTGGTCCCATATTACTCTTGTAATGTTCTCATGAACTAGTTTTTCCTTTTATGAATGTTATGTATATGAAGTCAACATTCTCGGAATGTTCTCAAGAGGTTACTTGTATCTGATGAACATTCTAAAAACGCTTCTTGTAACCGTTTCATAACATTCTAATCACAAGGAAACCTGTTTAAAGAAATAAACATTCAACTAGCATTACATTTAAGGTAAAAATAGAATTAGTAGAAAAACATTAAATTGTTGCTAACTGATAATATTCACATAAATGTTAATGTTAATAAAATCAGCATATAATTAGAGTTTTAAAATGTTTTTTACAGGCCTGTTGAGATCATGTGAAATGTCTGGGAATATACAACTGTCACCGATGAATGAGGAGTCACCTGATCTCGTTGGGAATCTCCTCCTCCTCGTACTTGTTCTTGTTTCTCCAGTAGAAGAGCGTGACGAGCACCAGTGAAGAGCAGATGAGGAGCGCCAGGATGCCTGTGGCGATGGTTCCTGCGATCAGACCGACGCTCTGAGGCTGTGCTGTCACACAACACACACAGAGACACGGCTCTAATGAGGTTTACAACCACACACACTTCAACCTGATGATGAGCTCCTAAAACCACTGGACTTCCTCAAAAAACACCGAATCCAGTCAGAAAAATGGAATTCACAGTATGATGTGGAATGGTAGAATTCAGCTGATTTTAGAGGAACACATCAAAGAAATAACATAGGGCTCTAGAAATATGATTTCAGTTAATTAGACATTCTTTTGGATTGCTTAAATTGAAATTGAATTGTGGTATGTTTGCGAATAATAAACCACAAAATATAATCGTCAAAAACACACAGAAACTCAAAAAGCCATCAAAAAGTTCAGTTTAACTTATTCTTATTACTAAAATACTAAAATAATATTACTATTATACATTGGAATACACTTAAAAATTACTAAAAGTTTATTTTCAAAGTAATATCATAATTTTTCCTTCCACGTTTTTGGTATTTAAATTGGAACTGTTTTATGTAGCAATTTTTTTGGCAAACAATTATTACAGTTTTATTTGATTACATTTTGAAAAGTAATCATTCATTTTATTTGAAAAGTTCATTTATTTTATGCCTTATAATATATATATATATATATATATATATATATATATATATATATATATATATATATATATATATATATATATATATATATATATATATATATATATAATGTATGATGAAATAAATCAAAACAAAAACCCTGAAATTAACTAAAAAAAAATAAAAAATAAAAAAATAAAAAGATTAATAAAATAAAATAAACATGCAAATTTAAGTCGGGTAATTATTGAGTAATTGTAAAGTAAAAAAAATGTATAAACTATTCAACTGCTAAATTTGCATGAATTCAATTGATCTGACATGTTTTTTGAATATTAAAATGTGATTAAACCAATAACAAGAATTCACATTTAAATGGAAAATACTGCATGTTGGAGAAATGAAAAAGGAAAACCAGAATCTGTGTAAAACATGGAATGACTCACGTGCCACGACCTGCAGGTTGAGGACGCAGGTGCTCTTCCCGATGGCGTTCGATGATGTGCACTGATACAGTCCAGATGTGCTGGAGCTGATGTTCCTCAGCGTGACCGAACCCTGCATCTGATCTGAGCAACACAAAACAACACACAACATCTCAATGACCGCTCACAGGTTTCCTGATGGGAGAATATTAACAGATGACAATGACAACATAAAAACAGCTGACAAAATGACATATTGAACAGATTGTGCTTAAATCATTTCAACCAATTAAGATAGAAAGTTTACATGACCAGACATGTTCTTGGCTTCTTAAAATAAAGACTACTGTACTTTGTAGGATTGTGGAAGAAATCACACTCAGTACATAACACAGACATATATATATAAAAAATTATAATACAAAACATTTCATTAAAACGAGAAAAAGTGATTTTGCAGTTAAATGAATGGCCTCTAGGTGGCGGTATGATCGCAGTTTTGCACCAGAAAGTAAAAATGTCTCACAGCTGTGAAAGCTTTAGAGGCCAAAACTGATTGATTTATGAAGCATAAATATATAACAACCATCTTTAGAATAAGGCTACTGTGCTGTTATTACATTAAACTAACTTTCAGTATATTTTCATGATTTCTGAAGATCATGTGTTACACTGAAGACTGGAGGAATGATGCTGAAAATACAGCTGTGCATCACAGGAATAAATTACTATTTACTATATATTCACCTAAAAAACTGTTCTTTTAAATAGTAAAAATATTTCACTATTTTAACTGTATTTTTAATCAAATAAATGCAGCCTTGATTAGCAGAAGATGCTGAAGATACATTGCAATGACTGTAGCCGTGATCTAAAGCGTGGCGTATGGAGAGAGCAGGTCAGGTCATCTCACAGACACACACGGTGGACCGGGGAGGGCAAAGGTCACGCCACAGCAGGAGTCAAGAGCTGTGCATTTACCCGAGAACGTGGGGCAAAACGGGATTCCCACGGGCAGGGGTTTAGTACCTTGCATGGCATTGTGGGGCAGTTTGGGTACCGACTCCAGCTTCTCCCAGGCGTAGGTGGGCGTCGGGATGCCCTCGTCCGAACCACACAACAGCATCACATCACTGCCCACATCCAGCGACCCCTGAATCCGACAGGACGGGATGGACGGAGGAACTGCAGTGCACAGACAAGATCAGCTTCATATACATCAGCGCTCTTATAACCTGCAGAAGAGCTTGTGAACTAGACTTTATGCCAAAAGTGTGGTCCTGCGAGACAATGTCAATGTTTGAAGGTCACATGACAATCCCAACATGTAACATATTACATACATGCATATAGAACAGCAGTCGGGAAACTATGGCCAGATCTCTCACCTTTTGCCGACAAATGATCCATTACAAGAATTAGACATCACTAGAGATCAGCAAGCCCTTTGTTGACGTTAAAAAATTATAATTAATGTTTTGTATAAACTGAAATAAAAAATGAAAATATATAAGGTAATTCAAATTTAATCAATTAATAAACAATAATAGTAAATAAGTAATACTGAAATAACAATAAAACAGAATAATAAATAAAATAAAAAAAGATTTAACTAATTTAAAAAACTGAAGATATAAAGGAAAATTCAAAATATAAATAAAAAACTATAATTGCTAATTGCTAATTAATTTAATAAAAAATAAATGAAACCTAAATACTAATACCTTAAAAAAACCAATGCAAAATCAGAAGAAAAAAACTCAACTTGAAAACTAAAAATATAAATAAATCCCATTTAAAACATAAATAAAATTAGAATCATATATGAATAATTAAATAACACTAAAACTGAATAATTTTTTTTTTATAATTTTACATCATTTTAGATTTTATATGAACGAGTAATAGCTAAATAAATGATTTCTGAGTTGCATGTTTTTCTCTCTCTCTTTTTTCTCTTGTGTTACATAGTTTTGCTTTTGTAATAGAAGAAATATGATTGTAATGGTATGTATATAATATGTTCTGTTTTACAAATGTGACCCTGGTCTTCATACGTCTTCACTGTAGCAACAGCCAAAAAAAACATTGTATCGGTCAAAATGATACATTTTTCTTTTATGCCAAAAATCATTAGGATATTAAGTAAAGATCATGTTCCATGAAGATATTTAGTAAATTTCCTATCGTAAATATATCAAAACTTAATTTTTAATTAGTAATATGCATTGCTAAGAATTCATTTGAACAACTTTAAAGATTATTTTTTTTTCAATATTTAGATTTTTTTTGGCTCCCTCAGATTCCAGATTTTCAAATAGTTGTATCTCAGTCAAATACTGTCCTCCTCACAAAGCACACATCAATAGAGAGATGATTTAATCAGCTTTCAGATGATGCACACATCTCAACTGAGCAAAGAAAACCTTTGTGTGAGAGACTGCTCACCCAACACAGTGAGGCCGATGACGCCGATGTTGCGCCCCCCGCGGTCAGGAAGGTTGTTGACCAGACACTGGTACGTCCCTGTGTCCGACAGCTGTGTGTTATTGATGAAGATCGAGGCACTTGTGCTGGGCATGGTGGAGACGAAGCCCACGCGGCCGTTCATGTGATTGGCTAAACTGAAGACCTGGCCGCTCTGATAGATGATCACCTGCCAACACAAACACAAACATAATCAGTTCATTTATGGGGATTCATTTTACATGCGCAAAAAGTAGCAGCCAACAGAACATGGTCGTATAATATCTCATCAGAAATATATTTTTACTTTACTAATACATTTTATAAAACAAAAGAAAAACTGTGCAACGAGTAGCCTAGCATGCAGAGTTTCGGTTCACTTTTGTGCTGTGAATTTGTTTGTTATTTGTCTTTATTTTACAAAAGCACAAAGATTTGTTTTTATTGTGAATGTACATGAATAAACACAAACCTTTTACAATTCATATTATATTTATGACTGAAAGGAGTAGTTGTTTCTATTGTTAGAAAGAAACCTTGAGTGAATAATGGAACTCGAGTGAACTACATAATAAATAATATTTTTGCATTCAAATGCAACGCGAGTACAGAAACATTTGATTTGGTGTCGAATGAGACGCAACGTTGGTTTCAGGTTCGTTTCAGCCTAAATGAATTCGTTTTGGCTTGATGTTAATATCTTCTTATATTTTTAATTCTTGTTCTTTTCTAAATAGGCTACAGTTAAACTGAAAGTTTGGGAGCTGAAATAGCCTAGCTATCTATACAGTGTTTATTATAATGTTCGTAAACATTTAACAGTGATACAATTACTTGAAATGAATTCGATTTTTATAACAGTTAATGAAATAATGAAGTTTGATTGTAATTTTAGTTAACAGTAATAAACCTGGGCAAAGCAAGTTTTTATTTATTTTAATGTGCAATGATGAATCAGCCCCAAAAAGACCAGGAACATGAATTTTTTCAAGTGAACAGAGTCGATTTTGATGCGTGATGTTAAAAAGTGAGTGTTAACAGGTTTAACAAGGATGCGTTTTATTTTCCTAATGATCAATTATTAAAATTGTTTAATTATTCAGCATTTTGAGCAAAGCTTTGGTCAGTCTGAGTGTCAGCATGTCCATCAGATGCTCGTGTAGAAGAAGATCTGATGGAATATTCAACACACACACACACACACACACACACACACAGAGTATAAAGCATTTTTAAAGGACTTTGATCTTTGTTAGAAGCTTCTGTGATCTGGCACATTAAAAGAAACCTGCTTCAGTGTGTGTGTGTGTGTGTGTTGGTGATCATGGGAGGGTTTCAGTGGCCTTCTAGAGACTGAATGATCACACACACACACACACACACACAGCGTATTTGAGCCTCAGTAAATGATGCTGTCATGGACTCTGAGATTCTTACACACAAAGGAACAGGCAGCACTTCAAGCCCCACAGCCAATGTGTGTGTGTGTGTGTGTGTGTGTGTGTGTGTGTGTGTGTGTGTGAGATATGAGCTGTGTAATAGGATAAGATGGGAGTGATAGGTATATATGTCAGAAAAAGAAAAATGGATGTTGCTCTAATGCACGTTATCAGCCGCCTAATTCTTCATCATAACGTCTCAAAAGTGCACATTATTGATGAGCTCTTATTAGTGCTGTTTGCTTAGCCATGCATCACTGGTGCTCACAGCAGCTTTAATATTTTCTGAGTATTAATGATCTTTTAAGCCCCAACTGAGCAAAGACGACAGCAACCAATCACAAACCAGTATGCAAATATGATAGATATGATCACTTGAAGCGATTTTGAAAGTGAAAACTTTAACAAAGCAAATTCTTTGGAAACTTTTCAAGTTTAAATCTAGTTTAAACTTTAATTTAAGTACATTTATTAAATTATGGATAAGCTTTTTCTTTTTTTCTTTTTTTTTTGTATGGAAGCCAATTTCCACCACAGATATAAAAAAAAGGAAAGGAAAAAGAAAATGGTAATAGCTTATTTTTTATTTTTATTTATTTATGATTTTTATGTTACGATTTTTTACTTAACTCAGAATGTAACCTCAGAATTATTATTTTTTCTTGCAATCCAGAATTTATATGACTTTTTCCCTCAGAATTGAGTTTGTTTTGCATTTTTTTTGCCAAGAGTTTATATCTTGCAATTCTGAGAAAAAAATGTCAAAAATGCTGAATTGGAGTAAAAAAAATAAATAAAAACTTTTTTTTTTTTTTTTTTTTTTTTGCAAAAGAGAAATCAAAATTTGTAAGTAATATTAATTATTTATACTAACTATGTGGTTAGGGCTTGCCTTAGGGTTACTTGCATAAAATTATGCCTAATTTATTGTTATTATTATAGTACATGTAACACGTATAACAAGAACACCTTAATATAAAATGTTACCAAAATTAAAATAAAATAATTAAAAATATAAATAAAAAATGTAATAGTATCTCAGTGATACTGAAATAACTCTTCAGATCCAAAACTAAGCAGATTTCCACACACTGGCTTGCAGTGAGATGAAAGGAGGTCATCATGTGTGCAGATGGTCATCAGCGCTAAACTGACTTGGCTCCGGCCACATCACGAGCTGTCAATCATTAAGCCCCTCCCCCTGACATCTCCTCTGCTCCGCCCTCCATTCAGTCTCTTCACTGATTCAGTCACTTCATGACACGCTTGTGGAAAAACATGCATAAATATGACAGAATCAAATATTCTTATTAATAAAGTGTGCAAAGTAGTTTTACTAGAAATAAAAGCAGGCACTAGCTGAACTTGCAAAATGAACAAAACAGGAAGGATTTTGGGCTGAACCTGTACACACACATACATCTGCTGGACGTCTTAATCTGCCGCTGAACGCAGAAGATTACAGCAAACACAGACGGACGTGAAGAGATGGTGATCTGATCAGAAGCAGGTCAGACGGCCGATAGCATGTGTCTTTATCATAAGCTCCACATATGCTAAAGATACGCCGCTGTAAATCCCTCACCTGAGCATGCTGGGATACGGCACACATGCCCATGCACTGCACTTGCTATTTTTGTCACATGACTTTGATTATGAGAAGAAAATTATATGAATTTGCCTTTTTAAATCCAATTTATCAAAAAAAATTATTCCTTTTTGGAAGCCAAATTACAAGATGAGTACACAGGAAACCATTAAAACACTTTTTCTTTCTTCACACTGGAACGGAGGGTCATGTTAAATGCAGTGCATTGTGGGATACAGTACTACAGTGTTAGATATACATATTAAATACACATATTAGTACATATTCGTATGCATTAGTCATATTAACCACTAAAAACATTTATATTCAGTAAATGAAAAAAAGCTAAAATATAAATATATCAGAAGAACTAATTAGAAAAACATTAGAAATATTGTCTTGGAAACTAACTAAAATACACTTTAATACAAAAATGACTAAAACTGCAATTAAAATAAATTAATTAATTAATTAATATAAATATAAAAAATATGAAAAAATGTTAAAACATATTTTTAAAAATATTTCTATAAAAATATATTGCCATTATATACGACAAAGCTGCTAAAACTTCAGCTTTATTAAAACAAAAAAATTAGAACAATAAAAGTAAAACAATAAAAACAATTCACATTACAAATGTACAAAAACTGGTTTAATAAAATAAAAAATAGAAAAAGTAAATTAAAAATAATAATTCAAAATATTAATAAATACTAGATTACTATAGTATATAAATAATACTAAAGTAACATTTTACTAAAGTAACATTTTAGCAACTAATAAGAAAAAAAAGGATGAAGTGGATTAGAAGTACAATAATGCTTTTTGAACTTGTCAGATAGCGTGTGCATGTGTAGCAGTATAATTCTGGTGTGTGTGTGTGTGTGTTTTGTGCTTGTGTAACGAGCAGCTGTTGTGTCCTGGCCTGTGCAGCTCTGGGTTAATTAGTGCAGAAGATTCGTTTGTTGTGCACTTTTTGTTGAAACAGTTGGAGGCAGGTGTGTGTGTGTGTGTGTGAGCGTGTTTAGGTCATATACAGAGATACAGATAGGTTAGTATATGTGCGTGTTTTTGGGTTATCTTCACAGAGTTACACACAGGTAAGTGTGTGTGTGTGTGTGTGTGTGCAGCAGGTGAATGGGGTTTGGCCTGCAGTCATTCATGAAGATAAATCAGACGGAATCAAAGGCTGAGGCGATAAACCTGTGCTCTGTGTTCGAAGCCGTGCTAAAGCTCACACAACTCATGTCCGAGGCCGAGCTTTAACAAGAGTGCATTACCCAGAAGGCAGTGCACAGATGTGTGTGTGTGGACGTTCCATTGTATCATTTTCCAAACATTACTGGAATATTAATGTTCAATGTTCTCTGAACATTCTGATACAAGCAGTTACAATTAAAAAAAACATTTAGATAACATTCAGACAAACACCTGCCAATGGCCAGTGACTGGCCATAAATCATTTTCACCAACCATGAAACTGTATGTGTATTACTTTATTAAAATAACGGGCAGAACAAATTAGGAAAATGCATCTAATTGCAATTTTTATTAAATGTTTGTACATATTAATTTATTTTACACATTTTTTAATATTAAATACTTATAGTGATATTACTTTTTTTATTTCTATAATATAAATAACTAATAATCATAATAATAATAATTATTTTGTTATTAGTTATTAATAATAAATATATTATTATTAGTAGTATTATTATTAATAATAGTGGTAGTGATAAAAAAATAAGGGAATATAAAATAAGGTAGTATTTACTACTAATATTATTATATAAATATAATTATATCATATTATTATAACAATAAAAATGTTTTAAATTGTATAATTTTAATTTATACATTAATAATAATTCATTTAATAATTATAATATTTATTACTAATAGTATTATCCTTTTATATAACAACAGGACAATGTTTTTTAGAATACCAATATTCAAATGCAAGTATTGTAATTGCATTGTTATTTTAAGTAAATAAATAAAAGATAAACAACAACAACAACAACAATAATAATGCATGCTCAGGCATTGTTAGAATTAATAAAAAAGTTACTGGCCAACTAGCAAGCAACACTTTTTCATATATATTTAAAAGCTCATCATGTTTCCTCGCATTTGGTGCTTGGCGAGTGTTCATTTTAAGCCTTGTGTGATTAAACCCGCTAGTTAAGTCATGCTACGTTATTCAGGTGTGAATTCTTGACCTTTCGTGTGTAAAATCAGATCTAGCTCTGAATAACTATAATAGCAAACACGTGATGTACGAAACCGCTTGCAGAACTGGTCTCTAATTAGTTTTCAGAAAAATAAAGAAAAAGCTACAAACAACACTGTGCAGTTGCACTCGCATGTAATCAACCGTTCTCAACGAGGTAAGTCTCATTAGTCTGGTACTAATGAACAAGCTGCTTAATTATATTCTAATATAGTAGTCATAAACAAACAATCATTATAACAGCCTGCAAAAATAATAACGTCCTTTTTCTGGTGCCGTGACCCGGGTTTGCAGTTTCTCTTGATCTTACTTGTTTATTTGCCATTTCAGCATATATACTCCAGCAGTAAACATGGGAATGTTTGTGGTCATTCTGGTGCATGTTTACGGGGCGCTGAACTGCATCCATGCACAAAGTCAGATGACGGTCATTTTTTAAGTAAATGAATCACTGTCTCTGTCCCAGCACCTGATCTACATCCTCATGATTTCTGCCCTTCTCTTCAGCTTTTTAAGTCTGTTAATGAACACAGGGAAGGTGCGAAATCTCAACAGGAAGTCTACAGTTGCATGCTGTCTTGAAAGAGAGACTATGAAATGTGAAGATTGATTTAAGACTTTTCTTTGAATTTCCATTCAAATCAACGAACTTGCATTCAATCAAATGAATGTGTTAACAAGAAAGATTCTGGGTCAATTTTGACCCGAGAATCAACCGAGGCTTTATGCATAATGTTATTTAGACCTTTTGTACATCTATGGATCTACAATAATCTCAAGAATACTTCTGTAAATTATATTTAGCCTATTTCCCATAAATCACACACTTTTGGGACTTTTGATGAATATTGATGAACCACTGAAGCATAAATTTTTATATTTTTCATCAGAAATTCCATGTATATGCAAGTAAAATTAATATATTTAGTTTGAAATCCTTTCAGAGTAATATTGATGTTGTTTTGTTAGAAAATTAATATGTAGGTTTCATAGTAATGCTTATGAATAAGCGTAAAATAAATTTAAATAAATAATAGTCAATGGTAATTCTCATTTTATATCTTCATATAAATTTAATTTAATAATATATTCAAACACAATTTCTCACAAATATTTAAAATATGTTTTTCTTTCATCACACCAATTTTGAAAGAATTTCCAAAATTTGTAATAGTAAAAATGAAGGTTAATGTAGTAAACACATGATAACACTGTAAAACATTTAAATCTTTGCACATTCACTTGCTGCTAAGAGGTTGTTAATAAGATGCAATATGGTTTTAGCTGAAAACATATTAAGTTATGAAGCTTACAGACAACTACGTCAAAAAAAATGCATGCAGACTGTAAAATGCATTGGTAGGGTTAATCCTTATGGATATAATAAAGCACTTTCCTGAATTGTTTCCAGCTGAAGTCCAGAATGCAGCACAATATGGATGTTAAGTGCATGTGAGTGTGGTTAAGGTCAGTGTATCTGTGTGAGGTTTGGTTTATCACCTGCTCGGGCTGGTTGGCGTTTGCCAGCGGTGTGACCATCCATATGATGTAGAGATTATTGAGGGCGGCGCTGGTGGTGAATGTACAGGGCAGGACAGCCGCCTGACCTCTGGCCACCTGAACGCTGCTCTGACTCACCGTCACTTCCAGCGCACGCACACACACTGAGGAGAAAACACACACACAGAAGTCATAAAACTGTATAAAACACACCAAACACTGCCAACCGGGTAAAAAATACACTCAACTTAATTATTGAGAATGATAATGATATAAAAATATACACTCAAACCAAAAAAATATTAATTATTTCTAAAAATATATATATTTTTTCTAGTAGGTGCAGGACACTTTTAATAATGTAGCATTAACTAAAATTAATAAATGTTAACACACAAAATCTTATTATATTTTTTTTTCCCAAAAAACACTGAAATTGTAATTTTAAAAATGAAATTGAAACAACATTGCAGTATAAATGTAGATTAAATTTGCAAAAATACAAAAAGCATACAGAATGCACATACATAATTTTTCCCTGAGCCAATGGATAATTTTAAACTATTAAATTCAGAAATACCTGCTGGGTAAAAATACAACTAAAATTCACATCCTGTTTTGATGGTGTGATAAGGTCAAACTCAATCACCGTGTCAAATGATACACACTCATGAGCTAAACACATTAAACATCTTAAACTGGGTTACGTCCTCCGAGGTCTGCGGGTGTTATCTGAACTCAGGCTCATTATGAACAGCAAAGTATTTCATCTATAAACACGTGATTTTACCAGGTGCAGTTATTTATTTAATGCTATTTATGGTTACATTGTTTATTTAAAAAAAGCACATCCTCATTCATGAATTTGATTGGATTAGCATCTGCATGAACAGCACAATGCCTCTAATTAGGAGAGATGCCTCGTTTACACAATATCACATGATGATCATCCGGCCAATCACGTGGGAGGAAGACAGATCCTCACCAGCTGCAAGTCATCAGTGAGTGACAGCTCAGAATGAAATGCTAACAAACCGCACAGGATTAACTGTACTTAAAGAAAAAGTTCACATAAAAAATCAGTGTATCATCAATGGATGCTCTGGAGTGAATGGGTGCCGTCAGAATGAGAGTCTAAACAGCTGATAAAAACATCACAGCACTCCAGTCCATCAGTGAACATCTGGAGAAGACAAAAGCTGAAACAAATTCATTTGTCATTCTGACGGCACCCATTCACTGCAGAGCATCCATTGATGAGACACTAATGCAATGCTACATTTCTCCAAATCTGATGAAGAAACAAACACATCTACATCTTATGCATCTATTCCTTTAAGAGAAATGGAAGGTCAAGTCGAGTGCATTGCATTCTGGGATACAGCTTCTCATGCAGTCAGCCTGAACTCCATTGTGAACATAACTAATGCATTTCACAGATCCTAATTACAGTCAAGCTCAGATGAATCCACAAAGGATCCTCGCACACATAATCTCCGAGCTGTGGATCGTGTTGTAATCCTGTTTCATTCTCAGAAGCGTTCAAAGCCCAGCAGACTACTGCATTGTGTCCAACAAATTAACACTCGCAGTCCTCTCCTCACAAAGACTGAGAAAACAGATTATGATTGAAAAACCTGCAACTTTTTTAAAAGCAGCATGTGAAACTGTATGCAGTATGCAAATGTAGTATATGTGCAACACTCACAAGATCTCATATGTTCATCTTTAATTCAGTGAAAGACCTGTGAAATAAAAACACTAAATGCTAAAAATAGCAAACTTTAAATTATTTTGTTAAAATGCATTTGCTAAAATACTAGTAAAAACATTTCTAAAATTGTTTTAATTATCTAATCTAATTAAATAATTTTATTAATGATCACCTTTGAAATAAAAATGACAAATGCAAATGCAAAAAAAAAAAAAAAAAAAAAAATATATATATATATATATATATATATATATATATATATATTTTTTTTTTTTTTTTTTTTTTTTTTTTTTGATTCAGTGTAAAAAGTGCATTAACTTTGGCAGACTGCTCAAACACTGAGTCAAGAAACTGATGTTAGACTGTAGCTGATGTTACACTGGAAGGTCACATGAAGTGCACTGCATTGTGGGACACAGTATCTCACACTGTGTTCTCTGTTGCAAATGTCATATTTTGGCAAACACAGAACATCATCTGGGTATTTATATCATGCATACACAAAAAGTGCACAGTATAGTACTAGTATTATTTTCTACATACTGTCCAGCCGCAGTGAGAAGTACTGTATTCTGCAGTGTGTGTGAGTGTGTTTCTAAACACACCATCCGTCTCTCTGCGGGCTGCTGGGAGTACAAGAGCACTCTGACACCTGCTTACTCTGTTTCTGTATTTATGGAGAGGAGCTCCGTCTCCATCCCTTGCATTTAATTGGGAAAGTCACCTCGCTCGGCCTGGAGTCTCCTGCAGCCTTCACTCCACTAATGTCAACTTTAGTGTTTATTAATGAAGGAGAGAGAGAGAGAGAGAGAGAGAGAGAGAGAGAGGGAGAGAGAGGGAGGGAGAGAGGGGAGGGGTGGATCTGTCTATCCATCTCATTCTTCTAAACTCTCTCTTTCATGAATGTGTTACAGGGAACAATTCAAGCACAAAATACTGTCAAAATCATCAGCCAGATCTCTTGCTCAAATATAGAATAAGAATAAATACAAACAAGATAAAATTGGAATAAATATAAATAAAATCTAAAATATAATAAAGAAGATATTAGATATAAATAAAATGCAAAAGAATAATTAAAGTTAAATATTTTATATTTTATGTATATTAACTATTATTAAAAAAATAATAAATCTAAATAAAATTGAAACTGGTATAAAAATTGAATAAGAATAATTATAAATAAAATGTAAAGGAATAGTTCAGGTATTTTATATTTTATTTATATGAACAATTATTTTATAAGAATAAATCTAAAATAGATGGAAATAAAAAAAGTGTTAAAAATGCTAAATAGAATAAATAATAATGTAAAATAGGTGTAAATGTAAATAAAATGTAAAACAGAATAAAGAGGGAATTAAACAATATAAATGAAATATAAAATAGTATAAAGATAAAATAAAAAAATATATAAATAAAATGGACAAAAAAAATATTAAGGTATTTTATATTTTATTTATATGAACAATTCTTTTAGAAATAACATTTTAAATAGATGGAAATAAAAATGAGTTAATAAAAAATGCTAAACCAAATAAATAAAAATAAAATAAAAGTTATTTTAAATAACGTAAAATAAGTGTAAATATAAAGAATATGTAAAGTAGAATGAAGAAGAAATTAAATAAGAGTCAATATGAATGAAATAGTATAAAGATGAAATAAGAATAAATATAAATATAAATAAAATGCAAAAGAATAATTAAGGTATTTTATATTTTGTTTATATTAACTACTATTTTAAAATAATAAATCTAAATAAAATTGAAATAGGAATAAAATAAAATAAGAATAAATATAAATAAAATGAAAAATAATAATTAAGGCATTTCATATTTTATTTATTTGAACTATTATTTATAAGAATAAATCTAAATAAGTGGAAATTGGAATAAAGATAAAATAAGAATAAATATAAATAAAATATAAAAGAATGAAACAGAAATATAACAAATAAGAGTTAATATAAAGCGTTAATATAAATAAGATGTAAAACAGCTGACATCATTCTGATCTGAATCTTATTTCATAAATGAAGTGACATTTGACAGGCACTTTATTACTGTGACACATGAAGGAGTTCTTCTGAACGAATCACATGCAATTAAAGAGAAAGAAGATTACAACCAAATAATCCATTCAAACGATGCTAATTTAATTAATCTGCATTGAATACATGATATTTATGAGGTTAAGAAATTTTACATAGTTAATGAATTTAGTTTTACATAATGCAACACGCAACTCGTTCGTCACACGCTCTGGGAATAAACGAGAGGAAGGAAGTGACTGTGAGGTGCCACTGGAAAAACAGAATAAAACTACTAATTAATATTAGTTACACATATATCCTGAGTCTGCCTCAGGACTCTCTCACACACACACACACACACACACACACACTTCAAAGCTCTGGGATTGTGTGTATTTTCTGCTACATTTGATCACCTGAGCAAAACACACACTCCTGATGAGAACAAACAGACCAAACCTCTTCATCCTCATGTTCTGTTTGAGGTCTGAGAGCTGGCATTTTTAACTTTAAAACACTTTAACTTTAGCTCTGTGCAATCTTTAATCATGTACCTAAAAAAAATTAAATAAGAAAAAATGATACTGGTTTATAAAGATTGTGAAGCTATTAAAATAGAGAATGTAAAGATGGAAGTGACACGGAAAAAAACTCCTGCTCCCTTCAGAGGGTCGCTGGCACACACACACACACACACACACACACACACACAGCCCATGTTTACAGGATGCTGATCATAGCAAGAAGCCACCTGCTCACTTTGTATCATGAAGAGGAAATAAAAATATGGACAAAGCCAAACGACATACAACACGATGAACATGACGGCTGTGTCTCAAAACCAAGAAAACTGCCTTCCTAGACATCCTTTTTAGGCATTTAATGGTTAAAGTTTCACACTTTAAATGAATCCTGAGGTGTCAGATTTCAAGATGTGACACTGTATATTAAAACCCATGAATAACACACACACACACACACACACACACACACACACAAGCTTTCAAACGTTTTTTTATTTTAAGAAATTAATACCTTTATTCATCAGTGGTGCATTAAACTGATCAAAAGTGCCAATAAAGACATTTATATCGTTTTAAATTGTTTTTATTTCAAATAAATGCTGTTCTTTTGAATTTTCTATTTGTCTGTTAATACTAAAAAATAAAATGCATCCGTTTCCACAAAAATATTGAGCAGCACAACTGTTTTAATATTAATACTATATGTTTCTTGAGCAGTAAATCATCATATTTTCATGATTTCTGAAGATCATGTGACACTGAAGACTGGAGGAATGATGCTGAAAATACAGCGGAGCATCACAGAAATAAATTACACTTTAACAGATAATCACACAGAAAACAGTTATTTTAAATTGTAATAATATTTCACAATTATCTAAAATATTTTTGGTCAAATAAATGCAGCCTTGATGAGCAGAAGAGACTTCTTTTAAACACTGAACAAATCTTACTAACCCTATACTGTTGAGCACTAGTGTATAGTTTGTATTTGCACGCACACACACACACACACACACACACACACACAGTCTTGGGTAGCATTGCATGCAACATTAGGAACATGACTATGATGCCAAGAAATGTTGCTTAGGTAGGCAGCTACTTTTTATCAGCCAGCGAAGCAGGAAATGATGTCACACTGTAAGTAAAGGTCAGTTCCATAAAGTTCAGTCTGTAACTGCTCCACTTCAGCAAAAACAGATTCAAAAATTATTCTTACACCTTTCCTTTAGTCAGCTAAAACAGGCAATGCTTCATCAGTCCCTCCCACACGGTGTTAAAAATATCCTCTGATCTGAGATCAGTTTAACTCATTAAAGACTCACACGCTCCGTCCCAGTGTGACCCAATGAGAGCACTTCATATCTCCACTGTGTCTGCAGAGAAATCTGATTAAATGGAGAGCAACTGATGTTTCTCCCGAGAAAAAGATCAACCGATAATCAGTTTTACTAAAATATTTTTCCAATATTCAGTTTCAGATCAGTTTCGCAAGCAAGACTCATTCCCAGATTTACGCCCAACATTAAATACACTTGGGTTTTCTTTTTATTTTTATCATAATAAACAACATTTAAGGAGGAAATTCGAACATTTAAACCAAATGTAGTTTTTAACAAAAGGATGCAGTTGTTTTATATATTTTTTATAGTTTAATTATTTTATAAAGCAGACTTGAATTGACTTATAAAATTATAAAATTGTTAATTGTTGCTTAATTGTATTTTATTTTTAATATAAAACTGAAATATTATTAATATGATTGTTGATTTGTATAGTTAAACTTTTTTATATAAAACTAATATTTATAGTTTAATAATTTTTTTTAACTTCTTTCTTATAGTTAATTTTACAAAACTAAAATACTGTTAATATGATTGCTGCTTTTATAATGTAAACTTTTTTTTATAAAACTGTAACATACTGTTAATATGATTGTTGATTTGTATAGTTTAATCCTTTTTATATAACTGTAACAAACTGTTAATATTATTTCCTTTTTAATTTTTTTGAATGAAAATGTAACATTGTTAGTATTTTTGTTGCTTTTTATTGGAATCTTTTTTTTAAACTGTAAAATATTGTAAATATTACTGTTGCGTTTTTTTATTTGAATATTTTTTATAAAACTAATGTTTTTTTATAGGTAAATTTTTTTATAAAACTGTTTATATTATTAATAACGTTGCTGCTCTTGTTGGTTTTATTGTTGTGATACAAAATATAAAGTAAAAAATGTAATATCGGTTTTGCATATCGGTTATCGGACATTTTAACATACCGATAATCGGTATTGATACTGGTTATTAAAAAATCTGTCAAATCTCTCTTTGCAAAATATTTCAAAAATGCTCAGATACCAAATTCCGATTTGCTAAGAAACTTCGACAAACATCGTAAGTATTTTTATATCTTCTTAGTCTCAAACATTTCTCTTCCAATGACGCTCACTTGCATGTTTTCTCAAACACTGCAGTGCATGTCCTGAGCTTTGAAGGATCAGCGTCTGAGCGCTGGTGTGATGTGAGATCACTCCCGTTACCTGGCACCTCTACGCCGCATTTGGCCGTTATCCCAGGGTGCTTGGCAGGGCAACAATATTGTGAGGATAAAAATAGCCTCTCTCACTCATGGCACGTTCATTTTCGCGCTGATAAGAAGCTTCCCTCGGCTATCAGAAGGAGTGAGATCTCCCGCTGGACGAGGGCCTTCCTGCGACTGACTCACGATCCCCTGGATCTCTGATGAGAACGAGACTGACGAACCACTGAAAAAGTGTCAAATATGAGCTCTTTTGGTTAGTCGATGTCTGCACAATCATTTTCTGTGCTCTCTCTGATTAGTCAGCGTGAAAAACATTTACTTCCCTAATGAGACGAGTGAAACTAAATGCAAAGAGTAAAAACTACAAATAAAAACTAACTAAAACAGGATTTGGTTGAAATTAGCCTTGGTTATGTCAGCACTAAAATAAAAACTCAAATATTAAGATTTTTTCCCCCATGTGGAATAATGTACCTTTAATCTGATCACATTTAAAATTAATAAACAAAAGCAAAATTCAATTTTATTTTGTTACTTTAAACTTGTTTTTTTCCCTAGATTTTATTTTATGCATAATTATTATTATTTAAATTGATTTGGTGCACAAACACACTGTGATCAGAACAAACCATGTTTATATTTGCTGATGTGATCCTATATTTTATTTTGTTTTAAAAGGTTTGGGGTCGGTAAGATGTATTATGTTTTTTTTAAGTCACCTCTGCACATCAAGGCCACATTTATTTGGTCAAAAATACTATAAAAACAGTAATATTGTGAAATACTATTACCATTTATAATAAGTGTTTTTTTTTACTGCAATCTCTGTTAAACTATAATTTATTTCTGTGATGCTCCGCTGTATTTTCAGCATCATTCCTCCAGTCTTCAGTGTCACATGATCTTCAGAAATCATGAAAATATGATGATTTACTGCTCAAGAAACATTTCTGATTATTATCAGTGTTGAACACAGTTCATATTTTAGTGGACACTTTGATATATTTTATCTTTCAGGATTCTTTGATAAATAGAAAGTTCAAAAGAAAAGCAGAAATCTTTTGTACCATTATAAATCTATTTACTTTTATATTTATATTTATCTATAGTCTTTTTATCAGTTTAATGCGTCTTCGCAAAATAAAAGTATCAATTTCTTAAAAATAAACTTCTGAACAGTATATATTCCTATCGTCCTATCTCCTAGACTCATTATGTATTCATAAATTCTGTAAAGTACACAAATAAATCCTCATAGTTGGCTGGTTGCAGTCGGTCAGCGTTTCTCATATCAAAGACTCTGCAAAGAGCCAATTAATGCTAAATCTGGATCTCAGGGTGGTTTATTTCTGGTTCAGACTAATGAAATACATCAGCACTTTCACTCTCAGGTGACCCCAGCCTAGCCCGAGGTCAGCAGAGGTCAAAGGTCGTGACCTGGCCAGGAATATGGAGACAGAATTTAGACCTGAAGCTTTTAATACAAACCAGCGTAAAAAATGATTTCTGAAATTAAAAAATATAGATTATCGGAATACATTTCATTTATTTTTTATTGAACTTCATGCTTAATTTAATGTTACATAGCATTTCTTTGTAATCATTCAGACAATTTCTAAATGAAAAAAGTTTCAAAGTCAATTATTTTTGTGTAGTCTATTGAAAATCCCAAGTATGAGTGAAAACCTAAAGAGTTTCTTGAGTTCTTAGTAAGGTGCAATAAAGAATTAACGACTACACAGAAACATCTAGCATGCAATAAATGTTATTTATGAGGATCCATTAGAAGTTTTTGATAAAGACAGATATAGATGTGTAGCGCTAGATCTTGGGCTCTTAGCCACGCGTCAGGATTTCTAATAAGGCTGTAATGGCAGCGCTGGGGAAGATTATTACTTTTTTATTAAAGAGAACTGCTGCAGTATTAAGAAGCATGTGCTCCGCTTTGATTTCTAAGAAACGGCCGTGCAAAAGTTTCTGGCACAGATCTGGAAGGCAGCTGCTCAAACCTTTGCAGAATTAGCATTTTTATCTTATTTGAATCGCAGCAAAGTGCGGTCTCTGCTGAAACGGCTCATGTTGGGCGCTGGAAAGCTTGTTTTGCTGTGTGTTATGAATGCGCTCTGTTTGCTCTGCTGCAGTGTGTAATGAGAGTCGTCCCAGAGCTTTGATTAATGACTTTCATTTACCTAACTCCAATCGCAGTGGTAGACGCACTATAAAGCTGTCGAGTAGCAACAAGACAATATGCAAGAGCTGTGTTCCTGCAGACGCCAGACAGATGTACGTGTGCTTGTTCATGTCAATCAAAACTGTCCTTCACACTGAATTCACTGCAAACATCAGCACAAATATATATGCATTCATAAATCAAGATACATTTACTTCAGAAGCAAAATTACTTTTAATGCATTTTGTTTTCTGAAAACTTAAAAAAAATAGTGTAAATATAAATAGTGTAAAATCCTTTTTTACTTTTGAATTAAGTTTATTTTTATTTTTTTTAAACTCACAAAATGTATAAAATTTTATTTCATAAAATTTTTTTTTGTTATTATTGTTGGGAATTAAATTTTTTATTTTTTTTTGTAGAAATACAAATGCTAACTGAGATAAAAAATAAAATAAAAAAATAGCCAACTAAATTTATCAGATTTCATTTAATAAACTAAACTAAACAAATAAACGAAAACTATTAAAAAGGGGAAAAAAAATTTTTTCTTTATATATCAACAAATTTATCAGAATATATAATATACACATTATTGTGTTTATATATATATATATATATATATATATATATATATATATATATATATATATATATATATATATAAATTGTTAATTGTATGCTGTTAAATGTTGATATTAAATATGATGAAATACTAATTCAGGATTATTATAGTTTATTAAAACTAAAACTATACTTAAAATAAATAAAACGAACTGAAATAGTTAAAAAAAAAAAAAAAAAATTTAAAAGCTAGTTGCCCAAGGTGACATTTCTCATTTTAATTTAGTTTAACGTGCATGTAAAATAACTAAAAATAACATAACATAAAATGAATAAATACATAAATATTGCTCAGGTAAAAACAGATGGCTTTCTACAGCGGACATTCAAACTGTTTTATTGTGAATATGAGACTGAGCTGAAGAATAAATGCTGTAATCAAACTACTTCTCATAATACTCTACACATAATACACAATAAAAAAAAAATTACAAAAGCACACACACACAAAATAAAAAATACCAAAAGTTCACATTTACTAAGAAATTCAAATGAAATCCGTTCCAAACTACTGCAAGGAACATTTCAATATCACAGTGTCTTGGTGAATAAGTCTTAATATTATGTCCATTCTTCACACACACATAATAAATGTTTTACTAATGAAGAACACACATGCTATAAACTGACTTCTGTTGAAATTGAGTAAAAATCAGTCTGAAGTCGGCTGGGTCTCCGTCTGTCGAGCTCCTGTGAGCTGGATGAAGATCAATAAGTGACAGAAGAGGAGAAGGACTGGAATATAAAGAGAGCATCGATCCACACGAGTCACAGCAGGCTTTCAGAGCCACGAGAGACGGACGAGTTTCATCCAGAACACCACAAACTGCTCGAGAAACCCCTTCCTCTGGAAACCTCACACATACTGTAGGAGCTTTACACTATGACAAAATAAATATACACATACATTCAATCAAATATGTTCATATAGTGTTTGATTAGTATCATTGAGATAAGTTTTTAGTTTTTATATCTATTTATCTTTTAGTACGTTTAATTATTTTTGTGTTTTAGTAATTTTAGTATTTTATATATATATATATATATATTAGGGGTGTAACGATACGCGTATTCGTATTGAACCGTTCGGTACGACGCTTTCGGTTCGGTACGCGGTACGCATTATGTATACCGAACGGTTCGTTGGAGTAATTAATTATATTTGAAAAAAAAAAAAAGAGAGAGAAAGAAATATAATGATATGCGTTCAACAAGGTAGCCCAATAACCCAAACAACGTAACAGGCAACGCCCCTGACACTCCCGAAGAAGAAAAAAACACCATCTTATATGTTTATGTTAGGCTACTCAGCAGGCGCTCGCTCACTCAGTACGCGCTGAAGGCTCGTTGCAAAATAGCCAATGCGTTTAACAGACTAGAAATGAGAAGATCCTCCAATAACCAACAGGTCTGGTGTTTGGGTGCACTTTGGATTCCCTTTAAGCTATAATGGTGATGGCAAGAGAGTGGTGGATAAAAAAACAACAGTATGTCGCATCTGCAACATGACAGGGTACACCAGCGGGAATAAAAAAAAAAAAAAAAACTGCGGGAATATCTGGGATATATGCGTCAGTACTATCTGGGAAAAGACGGAGAAACATGCACGCAGCAAACTATCCCTGCAGCATTTAGACACTATAGCTTACAGGGAATCCAACCCAAACACCAGACCTGTTGGTTATTTTAGGATCTTATATTTCTGGTCTGTTAAATGCATTAGACATTTTGCAACGAGCCTTCAGCGCGTGCTGAGTGAGCGAGCGCCTTAGGGGCCGTTCACATATCGCTCCTAAAAACGCATGGAAAACGCTAAGCGCGTCTTTCTCCTCCTTTCCAAAGCGCTCGGGCAGAAGCGCTCATGAGGCGTCTGTCTTTGCTAAGCAACAATGACGTGCTCTCTCCATGAGACGCGGAAATTTCAGCGAAGGATAAATGGATTTGCAGCTCTAAAAATCGCTTGCAGTAGCTCTGCTACTAAATTTATTTCAAAATTGCAATCCATATACAACTATGATCAGCTGTTCCTTCATCTTGGCTGAGCTCTCAACGTTGTTACGGGAAAGGATGAAGCTGATTGGTTGGTTCTTGTCACATGACCCGCGGTGCGCTTGCGGCATTCTGAAAAGTTGAGATGTTTTTACATTTTGCTGTATCTAAAACGTATCGAACCGAACCGAACCGAACCGTGACATCAGTGTATCGTATCGAACCGAACCGTGAATTTTGTGAACCGTTACACCCCTAATATATATATATATATATATGATTTCTTTGTGTGTGTGGTATTTTAGCAAATTTGGAGCGGACTTAATTTTTAATTGTTATTAATTTTAAAGTTTTAGTAATTTTGTTCAGTGTTTTGTCTGAGTATATAGTCAATATTTAATTTTATTTGTAGTTATTTTAGTATATCAAACGAAACAAATTTACAACGAGAAATGTTCCCTTTTTATATTAGGTTTCAGATAATTTTTTTTTTTATATATATAAATAAAAATATATATTTTTTATAATTAAATTTATTATAATAATTTATGGTTTAAGTTGCCCCTAATATTATTTATGTCAGCATACAGAATTATTAACACACATATATTTCATGTCAATATAATATAATATGATATTAAATATATGTATTTACATATAAAACAGTGACTTTAAAGGTGATTTTATCAGTGTTTTGATTTTTTTGCACCCTCAGATTACAGATTTCAAAATAGTTGTCTCTATAACGAATTTTATCACACATGCAAACATACATTAAATATGAAACTTAAGACCGAGCAAAGATGTTATGAATGAGGATGAAATCTGAAAATCATTACCACTGATTCATACTGATACAATCAGAGAGATAAGCTCCAGGAAAATGAGCTTGCCTTATTCAGTTTCTGTGTAAATTATTCCATGATTTATATTCCAATAGACCTCCCTCATAAATATTCATGAGAAATAATGCCTGGGAAAACTGGTCAGGAGTTTGCGGAGCTCCTTACATGATATTGTATTCGAAATAAACGACCAAAGCACAGATTTAATCAAAAATTACTCACTGCCAGAGTTACAGGCAAATAATGTCCTCAGTACGAACAGAGAAAGAGATAAGTAGAAGAATATACGAGTGCTTAAAGACATAACGATCAGAAAATGATCTGAATATTAAAGTGCATTATCTTAAACTAATGTGATTTCTTTGTTTGCACAGATTGACTCGTTCTAGAGCAAAGAGAGAAAAGCTTTCAAATAAACAAATATATAATAAAAGTAAGCTTAAATAAACAAATGAATAAAAAATGGATTAAAATAAGTTAATAAAAATCAACACTGATACATTTTAGTTCATCTAACGTTCCTCTAAAGTTTTTCAAATGTTGCTACAAATTTTAGAACATTCTGAGAATATTTAAAAGTAACATTCCCAAAATGTTGCTGAATTGAATGTTCCCTTAAGTTCACAAAACTAAAAACCTCTTTTTTTTTTAAGATTTGAGAAAAACTATGTTCTGCAAACATTCAGAAATAACTCTTTCATAATTTAATGGCAATGTTAGCAAAAACTTCTTAGAAAAAGTTTTGGTTTTGCATCATTTATCCTTCGCAGCTTGGATTGTAAAATGACTTAGAGGACCAATATCTGTCACGCAAACATAGCAAAGCCATTTTGATTTCTTAAATGTCATATTATAAGTGACTGTCAATTATATTTCTGAAAATCTGATATCAACCGAGCTAACAGGGAACAAGTGTTAGGACAAAATGTTCTAATAACTTAATATTGAACATACGTCCTCATAACGTTAGAACAACATTCTCAGAAAGTACTTATGATGTTATTTCTTCTTTATAAACGTTTTCATAATGTTGAGAAAACGTTAGCGGACCGATATTCTCAGGATGTTTTCATGATTTCATTTTCTAACAACATCAAGAAAACTGGACACTTTTAACGTCTGTATAACTTCATGTCTTTGTGTAAAAGTAAAGTCAGTAGAACGATGCGAGAAACGTTTGTGCAACCTTTAAATAACGCTTCCAAAATAACTGAATCACACATGCTGAAGACAAGTCACATACGTATGCTTGTAGCACACAAGATGTTGGAGAGCATGCTGAAATACATCTCTGCCAGTGTTTAGCGCATTCCTCCACACATGTGAGCCACTCATGTCTTTCATCCCACCCAGAGCCCTCCATCATGTCCTCCTCAATCAGACCAGCTATTCATCCCACAGCTTCATCTTTTCATCTCTTTATCTTTCCCAGGGCCCTGGGAAGAACGGGCTATATTCATTTCCTAATTGCCGTGCTCAAATTCAGCATTCAGCGCTCTATTTCTGTCACAGATGCTGAGGAGATCTTTGACATGTTGTGTGAGAGATGCCACGCTCAGGGAGAGGATCTGAGATTCCCAAATCAATCAATCAATCAATCACCTTTATTTATATAGTGCTTTAAACAAAATACATTGCGCCAAAGCACTGAACAACATTCATTTGGAAAACAGTGTCTCAATAATGCAAAATGATAGTTAAAGGCAGTTCATCATTGAATTCATTGATGTCATCTCTGTTCAGTTGAAATAGTGTCTGTTTTAATTTGCAATCAAGTCAACGATATCGCTGTAGATGAAGTGACCCCAACTAAGCAAGCCAGAGGCGACAGCGGCAAGGAACCGAAACTCCATCGGTGACAGAATGGAGAAAAAAACCTTGGGAGAAACCAGGCTCAGTTGGGGGGCCAGTTCTCCTCTGACCAGACGAAAACCAGTAGTTCAATTCCAGGCTGCAGCAAAGTCAGATTGTGCAGAAGAATCATCTGTTTCCTGTGGTCTTGTCCTGGTGCTCCTCTGAGACAAGGTCTTTACAGGGGATCTGTATCTGGGGCTCTAGTTGTCCTGGTCTCCGCTGTCTTTCAGGGCAGTAGAGGTCCTTTCTAGGTGCTGATCCACCATCTGGTCTGGATACGTACTGGATCCGGGTGACTGCAGTGACCCTCTGATCTGGACACAGACTGGATCTGGTGGCCACGGTGACCTCGGAACAAGAGAGAAACAGACAAATATTAGCGTAGATGCCATTCTTCTAATGATGTAGAAAGTACGGTGTTATGTGAAGTGTTCCGGTTCCAGTTTACCTAATTAATGCAGCCTAAAAATCCTTTAACGGATTTGGATATTAAAAGCATATTAGTATGTTATGTGTATGCCAGGTTAAAGAGATGGGTCTTTAATCTAGATTTAAACTGCAAGAGTGTGTCTGCCTCCCGAACAATGTTAGGTAGGTTATTCCAGAGTTTAGGCGCCAAATAGGAAAAGGATCTGCCGCCCGCAGTTGATTTTGATATTCTAGGTATTATCAAATTGCCTGAGTTTTGAGAACGTAGCGGACGTAACGGAGTATAATGTAAAAGGAGCTCATTCAAATACTGAGGTGCTAAACCATTCAGGGCTTTATAAGTAATAAGCAATATTTTAAAATCTATACGATGTTTGATAGGGAGCCAGTGCAGTGTGGACAGGACCGGGCTAATATGGTCATACTTCCTGGTTCTAGTAAGAACTCTTGCTGCTGCATTTTGGACTAGCTGTAGTTTGTTTACCAAGCGTGCAGAACAACCACCCAATAAAGCATTACAGTAGTCTAACCTTGAAGTCATAAATGCATGGATTAACATTTCTGCATTTGACATTGAGAGCATAGGCCGTAATTTAGATATATTTTTGAGATGGAAAAATGCAGTTTTACAAATGCTAGAAACGTGGCTTTCTAAGGAAAGATTGCGATCAAGTAGCACACCTAGGTTCCTAACTGATGACGAAGAATTGACAGAGCAACCATCAAGTCTTAGACAGTGTTCTAGGTTATTACAAGTAGAGTTTTTAGGCCCTATGATTAACACCTCTGTTTTTTCTGAATTTAGCAGTAAGAAATTACTCGTCATCCAATTTTTTATATCGACTATGCATTCCATTAGTTTTTCAAATTGGTGTGTTTCACCGGGCTGCGAGGAAATATAGAGCTGCGTATCATCAGCATAACAGTGAAAGCTAACACCATGTTTCCTGATGATATCTCCCAAGGGTAACATATAAAGCGTGAAGAGTAGCGGCCCTAGAACTGAGCCTTGAGGTACTCCATACTGCACTTGTGATTGATATGATACATCTTCATTCACTGCTACGAACTGATGGCGGTCATATAAGTACGATTTAAACCATGCTAATGCACTTCCACTGATGCCAACAAAGTGTTCAAGTCTATGCAAAAGAATGTTGTGGTCAATTGTGTCAAACGCAGCACTAAGATCCAATAAAACTAATAGAGAGATACACCCACGATCAGATGATAAGAGCAGATCATTTGTAACTCTAAGGAGAGCAGTTTCAGTACTATGATACGGTCTAAATCCTGACTGGAAATCCTCACATATACCATTTTTCTCCAAGAAGGAATATAATTGTGAGGATACCACCTTTTCTAGTATCTTGGACAGAAAAGGGAGATTCGAGATTGGTCTATAATTAACTAGTTCTCTGGGGTCAAGTTGTGGCTTTTTTATGAGAGGCTTAATAACAGCCAGTTTGAAGGTTTTGGGGACATGTCCTAATAACAATGAGGAATTAATAATAGTCAGAAGAGGACCTATGACTTCTGGAAGCACCTCTTTTAAGAGCTTAGATGGTACAGGGTCTAACATACATGTTGTAAGTTTAGATGATTTAACAAGTTTATACAATTCTTCCTCTCCTATAGTAGAGAATGAGTGGAACTGTTCCTCAGGGGGTCTATAGTGCACTGTCTGATGCGAAACTGTAGCTGACGGCTGAATGGCTGCAATTTTATCTCTAATAGTATCGATTTTAGAAGTAAAGTAGTTCATAAAGTCATTACTGCTGTGGTGTTGGGAAATGTCAACACTTGTTGAGGCTTTATTTTTCGTTAATTTAGCCACTGTATTGAATAAATACCTGGGGTTATGTTTGTTTTCTTCTAAAAGAGAAGAAAAGTAATCAGATCTAGCAGTTTTTAATGCTTTTCGGTAGGATATGCTACTTTCCCGCCAAGCAATACGAAATACCTCTAGTTTTGTTTTCCTCCAGCTGCGCTCCATTTTTCGGGCTGCTCTCTTTAGGGTGCGAGTATGCTCATTATACCATGGTGTCAAACTGTTTTCCTTAACCTTTCTTAAGCGTAAAGGAGCAACTGTATTTAAAGTGCTAGAAAAGAGAGAGTCCATAGTTTCTGTTACATCATCAAGTTGTTCTGAGGTTTTGGATATGCTAAGGAATTCGGATACATCTGGAAGATAACTTAAAAAGCAGTCTTTTGTGGTAGAAGTGATGGTTCTTCGATACTTGTAACAAGAAGTAGAATTTACAATTTTGGCTATATGAAGTTTACACAGAACTAAATAATGATCTGAGATATCATCACTTGGCTGAATAATTTCAACACTATCAACATCAATTCCATGTGACAGTATTAAATCTAGAGTATGATTTCGACAATGAGTAGGTCCTGAAACGTGTTGTCTAACACCAATAGAGTTCAGAATGTCTATAAATGCTGATCCCAATACATCTTTTTCATTATCGACATGGATATTAAAATCACCAACTATTAAAACTTTATCTGCAGCCAGAACTAACTCAGATGTAAAATCACCAAACTCTTTAATAAAGTCTGTATGGTGCCCTGGTGGCCTGTATACAGTAGCCAGTACAAACATAACAGGGGATTTATCATTAACATTGGTTTCTCTGGATAATGTTATATGAAGCACCATTACTTCAAACGAGTTATACTTGAAGCCTGCCCTCTGAGAAATCCTGAAAACGTTATTATAAATTGAAGCAACTCCTCCCCCTTTGCCTTTTAGACGCGGCTCGTGTTTATAACAATAATCTTGGGGGGTGGACTCATTTAAAATAATGTAATCATCAGGTTTTAGCCAGGTTTCTGTCAAGCAGAGCACATCTATATTATGATCAGTTATCATATTATTTACAAAAAGTGTTTTCGTAGAAATGGATCTGATATTTAATAAGCCAATCTTTATAATTTGTTTATCCATATTGCATTTGTTTTTTATTTGTTGAACCTCAATTAAATTGTTAACCTTAACTTGGTTTGGACGTTTTTTGTATTTTCTAGTTCGGGGAACAGACACAGTCTCTATAGTGTGATATCTAGGTGAAAGAGTCTCTATGTGCTGAGAATTAACTGACCTCTGTGACGGGAGGCAGCTAGCAGACGGTCGGTTTAGCCAGTCTGTCTGCTTCCTGACCTGGGCCCCAGTTAGTCAAGTATAAACACTAAGACTATTTGCCATATTTCTAGACAGAAGAGTGGCGCCACCCCAGGAGGGATGAAGACCATCTCTTTTAAACAGGTCAGGTCTGCCCCAAAAGCTCGTCCAATTGTCTATATAACCTATGTTATTCTGTGGGCACCACTTAGACATCCAGCCATTGAGTGATGACAATCTGCTATGCATCTCATCACCACGGTAAGCAGGCAGGGGACCAGAGCATATTACAGTGTCTGACATCGTGCTTGCAAGTTCACACACCTCTTTAAAGTTATTTTTAGTGATCTCCGACTGGCGAAGTCGAACATCATTAGCGCCGGCATGAATAACAATCTTACTGTATTTACGTTTAGCATTAGCCAGCACTTTTAAATTTGCCAAGATGTCAGGCGCTCTGGCTCCCGGTAAACATTTGACTATGGTGGCTGGTGTCTCTATATTCACGTTCCGTACAATAGAATCGCCAATAACTAGAGCACTTTCATCAGGTTTCTCAGTGGGTGCATCACTGAGTGGGGAGAACCTGTTTAATGTTTTGATCGGAACAGAAGAGCGGTGTTTTGACCCACGACTACGCTGCCTCACCGTCACCCAGTTGCCCTGCTGCAGGGGCTCTGCTGGAACCGGACAATGTACAGGAATCCCTGAGCTAGACGCATCCAAAGCCATATCTAGAGCCCTAGCATTCTTACTGTCCTCAATTAAAGTTTGGATGCGTGTCTCTAATTCTGAAATCTTCTCTGTCAGCCTAACTGTTTCCCTGCATTTATCACATGTGAATCCCTCATCAGCGACAGAGATAGATAAACTGTACATGTGGCAAGAGGTGCAAATAACAATTGTAGGAGAAGCCATTACTCACCGTGCTTGATGAAATATTCTCACTGCGGTTGTTTGATGACCTTGTGGAAAACTGCAGCGTGAGAGAGGAGAGGAGAGGAGAAAAGAAAACGCTAATGACAAGCTAACGAGTGCTAACGCTTTGCAGGTGTGCTGCAGTCACGGAAGAGTGAACGATCAAAGTTAATCTGATAAGATTGATCGGTAATATCAGAAATATGGTGTGAATTAAGTTATATTTTACAATTAAAAAAAACAAAACAAACAGACAGTGATAGTAAGAAAGATTATAAAGAAAAAATATAAAATAAAAACAGCTACATGGAGCTATGATTAGCTACAGAAGGCCAACAGGAAGTAGAGAAAACACTGTCCAACAGCGACACCCTCTAAAAAGAGCAAAGAGCTCTGACAGGATCCTGACACGGTTTCGACCAAAGGGAGTCGATATATGGCAAGGATAGACTCGCTTTACACGCACAAAGAGAAAGAAATAAGGTCCAGACTTGGCTAACTGTGAAAGGTGATAACCTGCATGTTAAACTCCATCTAAAATGATTTTAAACAACATTTTTAATGGATATATAATTCTTTGTATTTTATTCAATTTATTTTTTCAGTATCAAATTGCTTTAAACTGCATTTTTATAATCACTTTTATTTATTTTACAGTGTAAAATGCTATTCTCCATCTAAAATGGTTGGAAATTAAATTTTTCATTTTTATTTTATTTTTATTTTATTGCTTGGTTTTATTTTACACTGTGATATGGTACACTCCACTTAAAATTTTTTTAATCTACATTTTTATTTTATTATTTCTTTATTTTATTTAAGTCCCATCTACTATACTTCATCTAAAATTATTTTAAGCTACATTTTATAATGCTTGTAGAATGGTTTAATTGCTATTTCTAAAAAAAATTATTAATTTTATACTGTACTTGGTCTTATTTTATTTATAGTGTGACATACATAACTGATTTTTTTTTTTTTTTTTTTTTTGCATCAATTAATGTCATTTGGTTGATTCAGTGATGTTAAGTAATCCTTTTTTTTTTTTTTTTAAATAAAACCAGTTAATGAAGATGTTTACAATTTTAGGTCACTATTTAGTTTATAACATGTTTATAACATGTGTGCTGTAAATGACACTTAACATTTACAGAATACAATTTAAGTTTTAAATATAAACTAGAAAAAAAGATAGATATATACAACAATGGATGGAGTGATAAAAGGATAGATAGAACAACAGATGGATGGATATGCAGATTATTCTAAACTGCTGAATAAAACAATCTTTGCTTTGTGTTGGTATCCTAGCTATTGAATATTCATGTAGGTAAATAAATTCATGCATCTCTTTCTCTCGTTTAGGAGCGAAGCAGCATCCTCCTGTGAGAAACAGAACTTATTATGATATACATGCATAAAATATCCCAACAGAAGAGCTTTTCTCTGCCATCACATTAACACACTTACAGCTAGAATCAGTCCGCCTCGCTTTATACATCTATATATATAACAACACATAACTAATGGAAAAACTAAAGAAAAAAACATTAAAAAAAAGGAATTTAAAACAAATACTGAAAATATTAAAATAAAAATTGAATGACTAAATGAAATTAAATTAGTTGTACTATAAATAAGTCATTTATTCCTTAATTACATATTTCTTAACATAGCATACAGTAAACTAAAACATAAACTATAGTGGATCGAACCCCGAAAAAAAGTAATTACATAATAATTAAATAAATGTGTATATAAATAAATAGAAATGGAAATAAATACATGTGGGAAAAATAAATGTATAAATAAATAAACAAATTTAAGTTAACATATATTTAAAAAATAATGGTTTAAAATAAATCATGAAAATAATAAATTAATCAAAAATGAATTAATAATTAAATTTAATTAAAATTAGGTGTATTTAATTTATTGTACATTTCTTTATTCATTTTCCAACTTTTCTAACGGTTATAAATATTTAATTATTTGTTTATTTGTTTTACAAACAAACAAACAAACAAACAGTTAAGTTTTATTTCACAGGTTTGGTCCTCCAGAATTGCATAAATAAATAAATAAATAAAATTGAAGTTAATTTTTGCAGGTTTGGTCCACCAAAAAATAAAATAATAAATACATGTATAAATAAATACATGTGGGAATAAATAAATATAAAAAAATTATGGCATTTTTTTTTTTTTTTTGCAGGTTTGATCCTCCAAATAATTAAAAATAATAAATAAATGTCAAAATAAATACATGTGGGAATAAATAAAATATAAAAATAACTGCTTTTTTTATTCCTCCAGTTTCAGCAGGTAAAGCATCTATTAAATAGTGTTGTGTATGTGAGCTAACGATGTATAATGACACAATAAGCTTAAACGGCCCTTAAGGACGAGTGATAGAGCGGGACATCTGTGACTGTCACAGCCTGGAAAATAAAGCTCCTTCCACAATCGATTCTGCTCAGAAATCTTACTGTGACATTTTGGGGAATGATGAGAATATGTTCGTTATCAGTGAGCTCATGTTTTCCGGCTGGCGTGACACACGCTGCCATATTGTGTCTCCAGCTTTAACCGATATTTACTGTGTGTGTGCGCGGACCCTTAGCGAACACTGCAGCGACACCAACTTAGCCTCATGATTAATGCGAGTCTAAGCTGCTTAGCACGGACCCATCTGGATCTACTGTTTACGGCATGAGTCACAGAAGCCCCGCCCCCTGGAGGCGGAGTGAGAGTGAGGGGGCGGGGCTGTAAGAACAGATAATCCTCTGTAATCGGGTTTTATGCACTATTAAGGCCCAGTGGCCCATTGCGTAATTCGTTCGCTGTTGTGTGAGATGCTGATATGACAGCAGGGAAGCCCTGCATGCGAGGATCTGATGTATTATTGCAGTGGATGATTCGTCTACAGATACGAGCGGCCTGGGATTATGGGTAGTGATACGGGAGTGCAGGGGCCTGCAGGTGAACGGGTGAAAACACAACAGATCTGACATTTCAAAGATTTTGGGACTTTATGATTTTATTCACAAAGTTTGCCGAGAATACTTCCAGCTCATATTTCACCCTAAAATTTAAATTGTAAAAATTAGAAATTATATTTTGCATATTTTCATTTCCTATTTTTATTTTATTTTTTTATATATAAATAAAATCATAATGCTCTTTAAAAAATGACACACACACAAACAATAAATACATGATAAAAATATTGTGTATAGCATTTATTTTTATAAATATTAGTGCTGTCAATCAATAAAAAAAAAAAAAAAATTAATCCCACATTTGATCGCGATTATTAAAGTTTTAAAGCAATACTTCACATTCAACCTTCAAATTAATGTACAAAAAACATAAAGACAGTATATTTGTAATATTTGTTCACTGATGCCTCCTCTATAGGTCTCTATAAAACATATATTATTAAGGTTGTTATATATTTTGTTAAGTTTGTATATAAGTTTTTCTTATCTAGTCACACTAGAAAATATAGAAATGCCTGGCGGAGGAAACTCAAACTGAATAGGCAGCTCACTAGACTTAAGAGTGATTTTCAGACTTAATTCATGCATATCTGTCTCAGTGTGCTCATGCATACCGAGAAATACCAAAAATAGTGAACACCCCAGTTTCGTCAAAAAAAAAGAAGTAGCTAGAGGTTTCTAAATGATGCTCATTCGCTCCATCAGCCTGGTGAAGGAGTCAGATAATCAGATATAGAGTGGATAATTACCTCCTGTTCATCAGTCATCGCCACAGCAATCAAGAGTCTGCTTTCAGTCCTGATATAACTCATCCACGTCATTCATGAAGACCCGTCCCACACACACCTGAACCCCACCGAAACCCTCTTCTGACCCATATCAGCATCCACATGCAGCTTATTTACTGGATGACGTAACCGTGACATAATTTGGGTTCTGTGTCACTCACAGGTGTTCACAGGTCTTCAGCTCATTCTAGATTTATTTATTTTTTATTTATTTTTTTATATATATATATATCCCAACATTTTGCATAAAACATACACATTTTTTATAAATTATTATTTATTCTTATTTTAGAAATGTAAAAATTATTGTACAATTATTCTAAAATCACTGAGAAGCTAGTTTCTTTTAATGCTTTAAGTATAGTAGTGCTCATTTTAAATATAGTTAAGTTGTGTTCATTTTGTGATTTGTCTTTTTTTTTATATGTCTATAGTTTTTATTAGTTATTAATGACGTAACATATTGAGTATCCTTCATTCTGTGTCATTTGTGATTGAACATTATTCTCAATCAGGAAAAAAAAGTGATTGTTTTGTGATTGTGATCCCAACATTTTGTATAAAACAAAAAATGACTTTAGAAATAATATATATTTTTAATTTATTTTAATAATCTAATAATTATTGTTATTTATATCACTGAGATACTATTACAGTTTTCATTAATATTATACGTTTTTATTTGTATATTTTCATGTTCATTTTAAATAATCCTTAAAGTTTTACTATTGTACTAATTTTGTACTTAATTGTACAAACTTTGTTAATTTTTTTGTGATTTTTATCATTATTTTATTTATTTACTATATGTATATGTATCTGTTGTTTTAATTATTTTTATTTTAGTACATGAAGGTGAACTGAATTTTATCCTGGAAAAAAAGCTAAATTAATTTAATATTTTTATATTCATTTAATATTAGATAATGTATGTTTGATATCTTTTTTTTATATATAACTAACTTTTTAATGGTTTTATCCGTAGTTCTGTACCTAATCTGTCTGGAATGCATGGGATGAGGCAGAAATCTCTTGCTAATTCAGATTCAGTTGTTTTCGTCAGAGATTCACCACAGATCCTCTGAGAGCCTGCATCATAAATCAGCTTTATTTGTTCCTGAAATAATGCGAATGAAGGTGTTTGGCTTATAGATGCCTGTGTTCAGAACTGCTGATGAGGCTAAAAATAAAAGTGCAGTGATCAGGCCAGTGACAGCTGAAATATAGACTACACTAAAGCACACTTGTGTTCATGCTAATGTACTGCATAAAGACTTCAGTTGAATACATACCTTTGGAAAATCTTACAGCAGTTTCATAAAATACACAAATATTTAAATTAATATTTAAGCATTTAAATTATTAATTTAAATTATTTAATTGTCAGTTTTTTGTTATTATTATAAAATAATACTGATTTGACATCTTAAAATGTTATTTAACATAAAATGTAATATATGTTATTTTATTTTATGAACTATAAAATATATAAATATATATATATATATTTTTTTAATAATACCTGTATAACCTTTTTATGTAAAACATAATGCAAAATGTATACATCATACAAAATGTATTAAATATTATATAAAAATATAAAGAAATATTATAGTGAAAGTTATACAATACTTAATATATATACAACTTCATAGTGAACATTTTATAAAATATAATTATTTATTACAAAAACAATTATAACCTCAACAATTAATTATTTTTGTTATATTTAAATAATATTTAACATGTTAAACATGTAATGCAAAACGTATATGTAATACAAAAAGTTATAATAAAATATTATAAAATATTAAATATAATAAAAACTATGATTATTAGGACTAGTTAATAATAACTAAAAACTACAGTCATAAAAAATACATATTTATTGAAAAAAATAATTTATTAAAGCCTCAACAAGATGCGTTATATTTAGAATATTTAAATCTAAGTGAATAATTTTTATTCATTGATTTCTAATTAATATCTTAAAATAATAATGCACACACATAGTAAAATATTCTTTATATATTTTATTTATAAATGTATGTATTTTATATATTTTTTACGCATTTTATATATATATATATATATATATATATATATATATATATATATATATATATTATATATATATAAACTATAAATAAAATAATCATTAAAAAAATATTATAAACTCAACAAGAAAAGTGTCAGAGGAAGCTAAAAAGTGGATAATGGAAATAAACATCTATCAACTGATGTTTTTGCTTTTAAAAGATAATTAATGATAAAATATTCTTCATAAGAGCCTCTTGGCAGAGTCGCAGCACCTTTAAAATTCAGCTTGGATAGTCAAGAAAAGTTGTGCGAGTTCCCCTCGCCGCTTTAATAAAGCAGAGTTTGCTGGAGGCGTGTTTAAATGGCTTTAGAATATCAATTACTGGAGTCTGATCTGATATATTGAGACTCAAACAAGAACAGCTCCATTAGCTTCCCCAAACAGATCAGGAACCAAGACTAGCTTTGTTTGTTCAAACTCATTTCTCTTGTGCATAAAACGTGTTGGTGCTCAAATGGTTAAGAAAACGAATGCAACATGTGAAATGTGCTCTGAAATGTTATCTTACACAAACACATTCAGATATTATCCACATAACAGCATGAGAGTGTTTCTGAATGAAAATATTAGACTCCCAGCATGAAGTCGACGGATCTAGATCATAAAACTCCAGCCAAGCATTCAGGGCAGAATCTGTATGTATCAAATATGAATGTGAATGTGTTTCTCGACACAGGTGAAGAGCAGAAGGAGGCAGAGATCTGAGACGGGTATAATTTTAACCTTGCCTGCAAGATTTCACGCGTTTTCTGTGAAATCTCACACTTTACGGCCTCCGACGGGTGTGTGCTTAATTGGTGCTTGAACAAGATGCAGAAAGTGATCTTCATATTCTCTCACGTTCAGTCTCAGCACACAAAACTCCCAGAAAACATTCAACACGCTAGCGTCACATCATCACTGCTGATCACGAGAATATCTGGCTGGGAAAAGACACACACACACACACACACACACACACACACACACACACACACACACACACACCAATATACATACATTAAAGTATTTTTAAAGCATACAATTTAATAATGTATGTATATATCCAAACCACGACAAACGCCAGTCTCCTTTTTTAAAGAATGCGATACATCCATTCCACGCACTGTAAACAGTAACAGCCAATCACAACGCACCATTCCTCGCACTGTAAACAGTAACAGCCAATCACAACGCACCATTCCAGGCACAGTAAACAGTAACAGCCAATCACAACGCACCATTCCACGCACAGTAAACAGTAACAGCCAATCACAACGCACCATTCCACGCACAGTAAACAGTAACAGCCAATCACAGCACAGTCACCTTCAGTGCATTTACTAAAAACTACAAAAACAACTTTCATTCACTAAAATTAATGATTATGACATCAATCATTTTAATATTTTTTTCTTTATTTGATATTTTTATATTACTCATTTTAAAATATATTAATAAAAACCTTATTCATATACATTTGTATGATACTTAATTTTTATTTATGCAATTATAAAATTAAACAGCATAAATTAAATATTGTATGTTGAGAACTTTTTTTTATTTTTTTATTTTATCACAATCATATTTTACAAATTATATATATATATATATGTATAATGTGTATTTATTTAATTTTATATTTGCATATTTTGTATGATGTTTTATGCTTAAAAATAATGCATATTCACATTAATTATATTTTTTTTGATTTGCATAACATTATAATGTATACATCACATAAATTATTATTAAAATAAAATAATAACTATTATAAATATTATAATAAAATTTTTACATTTAATATATATGTATATATTCATACAAACACAAGTAAACCTTGCTGAGCAAGCTAGTTAAAGAAAGTTAAATGAGCTAGTTAAATAATAATGCAGTGTGATGACAGTCATTTGAAGAAAACTTTAAGAAAACAATCTACATTTTAAAGACTAGTCTAAGCAGTTCATGCATTTGACCCCTGAGCTCTGATTGTATCTGCGGCAAAGTAACCATGTTTGGACACAGTCAGACGAGTCTCAGCGTCTGTCGGCTCGAAGCAGAGGTGAAAATAGCCAAGAAAGCTCCAGAGAGAGGCAGCGTCTCACAGCTCCGGAGACCAACACACCCTGCCGGCTTGGTATTCAGACATTACAAAGATGAAACCCAAAGCCAGACCCTGGAATAGACCTGCACTCCAGATCAAGAAACACGAGAGCGCCCCGCTCACCAGAGACAGGGACTCCTGAAGGCCCGAGTCACACACACACACACTCAGGACACTAGCGTTATCCGGCGATTAGATCCGGGCCTGTTTACTGTCTCTGTAAATAACTGTTGACACAAATTTCACTCTTGCTTGTGAAATGTTGCAGCTGCCGCAGATTAAAAATAACCCTGAGAAACCAGAGTGCTTAAAATGCACAAAAACACAAAGGTGATAAAACAGAAGCACATCTGAGTTCATGATAATCACAGGAGAGAAAATCACTCAGATCTCTTAAGTGTTCATCTAATCTCTTATTTTATATATTGCATATTTTAATAATTTGTTATATTTTATGACATTATATTGTGTGTTTGTATATATATACATATATATATATATATATATATATATATATATATATATATATATATATATATATATATATATAACAAATATTTAAAGTTTGTTGGGTTTTAAAACATGAAGCCACACATAGAAATTCATTTTTCAAAAAAAGCAATTTTTATTTATTTACATTTTTAAAATAATATGGTATATATTTTTAATTGTATCTTATTTTATGACATTGTACTGTATGAATATACACATATGTATATTTATAATAATTATTTTTATTATTTATTTATATATTATTTTTTCGTATGACCTCTTTTATTATATATTTTATAAAGCAACACACACACACACACACATATATATATATTTGTGTTTTTATATTAGGTTATATGTTCATAACATTTCTCTTTGTCACGAGTTCAGAAATATATTTTGTATCTAATGCAATGCAACTGAGACATTTTTAAATGTGACCTACATGTCCACAAGTGTAAAAATATATTCATATATACTTTATAATAGAACATTATTTTCCAGAGGTATGAAAGAGCAGCCGCTGAGCAATAATGTTTAATTCATGACTGTAGTGTGTGTGTGAGTGTTTCTGGATCAGTTTTGCAGCTTTAGATCAGATCAATGTTGCTTCTTCCTCTTTGTAAAGAGCGTTATATCAGCGTGGTTCAACTTATAAGAGCTTGTGCTGAAAGAATCCAGCAGATTTCACACACACACACACACACACACACACACACACTTTTACTGAGAATTACTTAGTACTCCGAGAACTTACAGAGATTAAACACTCTTAAAGAGAAAGATTTTTCACTTCTTCTCGTCTGGACATCAGAACCAGAGAGGGATCAACAGTCATGTGATTGACCATGTGACCACAGCTGGTGGCCAGACGGGCGATTAGAGGAGACGACCCTCTCCACACACACACACACACACACACACACACACACTGCTGTTAAATGAGCTGTGAGATCTTCAGCCTGAGAGTCTCTCAGCAGCACATTTCTGATGATACGCAGCATTAAACTCAAAGTGTTTAATTAACACACACACACACACACACACACACACACACAGATCCATAAGTTCTGTCAAAGCTTCTAAAATCAGCATAGTGTCACAGTCTTGTGAACGTATTCATGCTATTCATGTAATGGCTTTAAAAGCACTTTAAAGATCAAACCTTAGCTAAATTACAAATTAAATGATAACACATAAAAATTAATTAATTAAAAATAATATTTGAGCAAATAACTAACAGTTTTGTACGTAGAGTTGGACAATTAATCAAAATAAAACAGAAATCACAGCATGGCTCTCTCTCTCTATATAAAACACACACAGACAAACATTATTATTATTATTATTAAAGCTATATTGACATATACTAATTAATTGTGATGTCCTCCATAGATGCATTATTATTGCACTTTAAATTGTTTTATCAGAAAATCTCAATTAGAATTTTTCCCCAAATTACACATCCTTACGTCTTTGTATCAACAAGATTTTAAAGACTTGGAATATACTGTACATTTCTTTTTTTCAAGAAAATATTATTTATTATTTTTTTCCCCTTTAGAATTTCACATCTAATTCTATGTGTTCTGTGCCATTTATGACATTTCTACAGCAAATAAGACGTCCATGTGTGTGTTTTAAGCGAGTGCGATCATGTCACAGCAAGCGCGGACAACAGCGTCATGTGAAAAGGAGTTTGTAAAACCACAATAGCATTCAAACAGAATCAGACAGCAGCCAGTGGAAGCATGCAGAAGAGCCTCGACACCGCCTCGGGCGCCAGAGAGACAGGTCTGCCATCCCACAATCCATCACTGCTCCTCAGCTCAACCCACGAGACTCTCAACAACCTCCATCTCACTCCTAATGCCTCCAGACATCTGTTCCTCATTACCAAACCCCACTCATCTGCTTCATCAGGAAGAACCCAGCACTCCTAAACACACACAGACTGAGGAACCGCTTTAGTTGATCTAGATTAGAAACCCAGGTGTTAGGGAACCTTCTGGTAAAAGTTCTTCTGGTAACATCAAATGAACGTCTGTTTACAGTCATCTGGTCTTTATTAATGATTTCAAAACATTAGCACAGAAATGTCATTCATACAGCATCCATGGAACGTTTAACTCAAGTTTTTCAGATGTTCCTAGTTTTAGAATTTTCAGAGAACGTTTAAAAGTAACATTCGCATAATGTTGCAAAATGATACAATGGAATGTTTCCTTGACATTCACATCACTGTAAGAAGTTCTGAAAAATAAAACGTATCAGTTTCCACAACAATATTGTGCAGCACAACTGTGTTCAACATTAATAATAATCAGAAATGTTTCTTGAGCAGTAAATCATCATATTATTCTGATTTCTGAAGATCATGTGACACTGAAAACTGGAGGAATGATGCTGAAAATACAGCAGAGCATCACAGAAATAAATTACACTTTAACAGATATTCACAGAGAAAACCGCTATTTTAAAATAGAATAATATTTTACATTTTTTCTGTATTTTATATCAAATAAATGCAGACTTGACGAGCAGAAGAGACTTCTTTAAAAACACAAAAACCTTACCAATGCTGAAAATACAGCTGCGCATCACAGAAATAAATTAGACTTTAACAGATATTCACATAGCAGACACTTATTTTAAATCATAATAATATTTAAATTTTTTTACACTGTTTCTGTATTTCTAATCAAATAAAAGAGCAGTAGAGACTTAAAAAAATGCAAAAACTCTTTGTCTACAAGGACTTACACCTTTAAAGATTTTAAACAGCATTTCCTATTAAACCTGCAGAGACAAGATACAAGATCATTCATTTAAACCACATAAAAACTACACTCTCTGATTAATGAAGCTAGAGTCATTTATGCTTCAATTATGCAACTTCCTTTTCTCCCCCGAAAACAGCCTAAGCAAGATATCTTTATCTCATTAACAGCTCTGTTACTGAATCACTCTGCAGACAAATGCAAGAATGTGCACTGGTGATGTTTTTCGCTCGGGACGCAGACGTCAGGACCGCTCCGCTTGAAGAAGGTGAGTTCAGGTGTGAAAGTCACTTTAAAACAAAGCTGTGATTAATGATCAAATCCTCCAGAGGAACAATCCCATTTCACACCACACATTTAATGATGTCTGATGAAGCCTACAGAGCATGGGTTCAATTCCCAGGAATACAGGAACCCGGAAAAATATAAACATGCATTAAATGCAATGCAAGTCACTTTGGATAAAAGGGTTTGCCAAGTGCATAAATGTAACAATAAAATGACTCTATATATGCAGAAAACATGCGTCTAGGTCATGTTTAACTCATCAAATCAAAAGAAGAAAAAAAAACACTGCATAAAGAAAATAAAGTCTATTTTTGGATTGTTTTGCCTTGTGACTTTTAATGACAATTACACACATCTCCATTGTCTTCTGACTGTAATAAAACAAAACAAAAATGAATAATTTAAGTTTTACCTGATTATTAATAAAACAACATTTTATATTAAATTGTTTATTAATTAAATGTAATTTACAATTATTAAATTAAAACATTATTACATGTACAATACATTGATATTTAAATTAATTTAATTTAGAAATATTAAGTGGAAATTATATTAATAAAAATTGTTATATATGCAACATTTATTAATTGTTAAATGACTTAAATTTAGAAATAAATATAATTTTTATACATATAACATTTTTTATGTGAAACATTATTAGCAAACATATTTTTTACTATGACGCATAAAAAACTAGAGAGAACTGTCAGTAATAAATGATGAGAATTATGCTTATGGATTTATAATGTGACCTGGAAGAGCCTGCAGGCGGGCGACGGGGTGACAGGAAGATGTTCAGGAGACGGATCTGGGACTCTGCATTCTCTGAGAGTCGTAATGAATCACATTATGAGGAATGTCACGCACACAGAGGCTTCTTTATATCAGACATGAAAGGAAACGCTCTCCATTCGTCTCTCTGTCCCATCCACAACTCTAAACCCGCACTGGAGCGCCCAAATGAAAAATTACAATTTGAAATGCCTGAAAAATGTATTCATGCGTTAATATTGTTTCTGGGTGGCATGCGTTAGACCATCAGGCTGCCTGGATATAAATGTGATCCAATCAATGAGCTCCCGAGGGTTTCTGGCCTCTAAGACGCTCCTAAGAGAGTTGAGATACAGAGGAATAACTTCTCCTCATCTGCAAGGCCACGCTTCTTTCTGACAGCTCTCGGCTCCGAGTATGAATAAATAAACCCAGGCGATGGGTGGCCAGAGAACCACTGCTTTTAACTGGAGAAGCCAAAAAAGATCAGCTCTAAAACAGAATTGAGTAGGGAGGAAAATACCAAAGAAATCGAAGAGTTATGGTTCAATTATGCATTAAATCAAATTGGGATCGGTAAGGTTTTTGTGTTTTTAAAGAAGTCTCTTCTGCTCGTCAAGTCTGCATTTATTTGATAATAAACTATAGCTCGCATAATGCCAGCTTCATGAGCAATATTCCTCCATCACAGAGAGAGAGCGAAGCAAAGCTGTCTGAAGTGCCACTTGATGCGGCTTCTAAAGCTTTTATGCATAAATTGCAGGTTAGGCAGGAGCTGTGGTTTGTGTAATGATGAGAGTATTTCTGGCTCAGATCAATGCGGTCAGACTCCAGGACTCTCTGTGACACGTCTGTCCTGCTGACCTCTGACCTCAGCCTAATCTTAACAGAACCTTGATGGCAAACATGCCGTTTCTAATGCAATATATTTACCAAAAGCACAGATATCAATTCAATTCATTACATTTTCATAATCCAAAATCAAAATGAATGTGTTAATGGTAATTATGCATGATGCATCAATACAAGAATATTTGATTTTATAATTTAAAAAATATTAAAATAATTAAATAAATATATATATACACACATATATTCTATTTATTAAAATATTATAATTATTTAATAAAAATTGTTTGCATTAATAATGTTTATTTAAAACGTACTTTCTCCAAAAAGTAATATTAGCCAACTAGATTTGCATGTTCTGTAGGACAGCGACTGTTATTATACATGATGTATCAATGCTTGTATATAATATAATTCTAAATAATATTTGTTTTAATAATCTTTCATCAAAATATTAATAGTTTGATATATAGATGACAGATTTGTGACTCGTTGTGTAAATGACGTCAACACAGTTGGTTGATTTTACCAAAACTTTACCAGACTTAGATCTAATAAATATAAAAGTGTTATAGTGTCAAAACCATTTAAGTAAAAGCCATTTGTTTGTAACTAACCAGAATTTCCAAACTATTTCTGAGTGGGAAGTTTTTCGACACCAATGTTTTTATTCCAGTGTATTTGTAATTATTACAAGAGAGGCTCTAAAACACAGCAAACTGTTAAAACAAGGAGAAATAATCTGAAATCAGATTAGAGTAAACCTCATCTTATTACAGTACTCACTTCTGTCATTATTCTCATTCTGGGTCTTTTCTCTTCTCTTCTAGAGTTTGTGCATTAGAACAAGATGAATTAATTCATCAAAAAAGATGACGCAGAAAACAACCCCAAGAGAAATCTCAATACAGATGTACCTGGCAAGCACAGTAATAATATTACATTCGTGCAGAGCAGACGCAATCCAATCAAATCCCACAGGATGAAATCAACTCCTGACCTACATCATTTCATGCTGAGCATTCGGTTTGCTTCAGAAATGACTCACAGAGGAAGGTAAATGTGTTGTGAATGCCTACATTATCATCGCTTTTCTATTTGAAGAAAATGTCTGAAACTCTGCCATCATCTTTAGCTTCTGCTAAAATACCACCAATTAAACTCCCAACGGATCTGATCCGCTGCGGGTTTGTTTGGGATCCCCGAGAGAATGGTTTCTTCCCTTTCAAACAATTAAAGACTCCTCGAGCTACAACGTCTGTGTTTTGGCTTTCATGAAGCGAACTGCCGTCCCCTTTTCAAGCTGTCTCCAAAGTCCTGAGGCCCCTGAAGACAATCAACTTCTGTTCAAAAGCGCCCGTCGCTCTCTGGATGCAACGCTAATCTGTTTTCTTGTGAACTTGTGACTCAGACGAAACAGAAGGACATGGAGGAACGTCGGAGAGAAGTGAATGTGTTGTTTTGATTCTGGTTTCAGGGCTCGATTAGCCACAGAACACTTAAAAAACATGTTACTCCGAGACTCTACGGTTAATGCAACAGTAAAGCCAACTTTCTCAACCATTAAAGTAACATACTCGTATTGAAATGCTTCTAAATGAAAGGTGACTGTCAGAGAAGCAATTCAAAAGTTGCTATTTTATTGCTCATGAGATTTAACAGAGAAAAATTTGTAAAAAAGTAGCCAAAGAGACTCGAGTTGTGATTTTTCTTGATGCACTGAAAGCTTCATTGTGAGATTCTGCGAAGGTTCAAAGAACGAGGGAATGAGAGGAGATGAAACAGAGTGAAGGGTAGAGATCAGGACGGATGAGAGAAAGAGGGAGGAGAAGAAGGATGAATAGAGAGCAGAGAGATTAAATGCAAAACACTTGAACACACACACATGCACTCGAGATGAGATGATGGCAAATGACGCTTATGATTATTCTTTCTTATGTTTATATGAGAGAAGAGAGAGGCATATCATCATAACTTCAATAATTCATTTGGCATAAATAAACCATGAGCCGCAGATTTCTCCCTCCCTGAATGAAAAGCTAAACGCGATCCTGACATCGCTGAACCTCACTGGACCTTTCTTTCGCCTCATGATGTGAAGTCACACGGAAAAACTCTTTAGATTCAAATCCAACTTCTCAACATCACATGTGCACGGACACAAGTGCGCTGCAATCCTGCTTGTGGACTGAGCATTAGCATTAGCATTCATCAAAACCAACGGCGTAAACATGAGTGAAGGTACAGAGCAATCCATCAGATCGATCCATCCTGACAGGAGGAAGAAAAATGGCTTTCAACTTGCTCAGATGTGAGCAGAAATCAAACCAGCAACAACTGAAGATATACAACGACTTCTGCAGACAACTAACAAGCAAACTAGAAGAAGTAGCACATTCATTACACTTCAGGAAAGGAAAAGAAGAGGAAGAAGAGGAAGAGGATGGGGAAGAAGGGGAAAATAAAAGAAAGAACAGAAATAGTAAGAAGAAGAAAAAGAAGCAGAAAAAGAAGTGGAAGAAGAAAGTAAGAAGAGGAGAAGGAGAAAGATAAAGAAAGAAGAAGAAGAGAAATAGTGTTGCCAGTATGTTACTGTAAAAACCCTATGAAATGTCTAACGGTGTGGAAGAAGAAGAAAGTAAGATAAGACAAAGAAGGAAAATGTAAGAAAAAAGATTTGGATGTCGTAGAAGAAGAGGATGAGGAAGAAGAAGATAAAGAGCAAAGGAAGAATAGGAAAAGGAAGGAGAAAAAAGAAGAAGCAGCAGAAAAGGAAGAAGTTGTTTCCTGTGTTGATGTATTTCCCACTGAAACAGGAAGTTGTGTTGGTACAGCAGTCTTTAGTGAATGTCTCAGTGTGACAGAGTGTCCCAAGAACAACAGTGATGAATAAAACACAGCCACTTCCTCTGGAGCCCAAGCACAAGCCTTTATTTCCTGTCTCACACATCCAGCGGTGTGTGTGTGTGTGTGTGTGTGAAAGAGAGTGTGTGTGTGTGTGTGTGTGTGTGTGAGAGAGAGAGTCTGTGTGTGAGAGAGAGTCTGTGTGTGAGAGACTGTGTGAGTTATTATTATGTAACATTATGCATAAACAATTGTTTTAAAAAGTACTTATATAAGTAACTTAATAAAAATGTAAATAGTTTTGGGAATCAGTTCATGATTCGGATCGGTCTAGTATGAACAGCTGAAGTGTTACGGAGAGCTCATCTGTGATTCCTCTTTGCTCTGGACACACACACGGTCTTCTTGAGATGTTGAGTACAGTAACGTGAGCATCTCTGTGGACCGTGTGTGTGTCAGAGCAGACCCACGGCCGGCTGCGGCTCCACAGAGAGAGGATCTCTGCTTTAACACACGCCTGTGGAGCATCTGTCTGTGCTGACAAGACCACTGACATCTCTGACTGCACACACACACACACACTCGCATACACACACACGCATACACACGCACACACACACACACACACACACACACACACACACACACACGCACACACACACACACACACACGCACACGCATACACACACACGCATACACACGCACACACACACACACACACGCATACACACACACACACACACGCACGCACACACACACACACACGCATACACACACGCATACACACACACACGCACACACACACGCACACACACACACACACACACACACACACACACACACACACATTAATCAGCACATGTCACGCATGCGGGAAGCTAAGTATTACAAAGTGGGAGAGGGGAAAAGTCAATCCTCGTGTCTGTGTGTGTATTTAGATACACTTTAGAGACAAAACTGTTCCCATCAATGACCTTAATCTGACAAGACACACTTTGTTCCATGATAGAAAAATAAAGTAAATAATAAAATGATATTGTTAACAAAAAACAAAACTATAATACATTTATAAATGTATGTATATATGTACATATTCATGTGTGTGTGTGTGTGTGTGTGTGTGTGTGTGTGTATAAAGAGAGAAAGAGAGAGAGAGAGAGACATATACTAAACCATTTTCATGTTTCAAACCATTGACAAAAATTATTTTATAATTAATTTGAAATACATTATATATATATATTATGTTTATATATTAAATACATTAAATAAAAACATAATTGCAGGGAAAAAATACATTTTACATATGTTTTAGGAAGCCTAAATGAATTCAAATAAGATTTTAAAAAAGATAGAAATATATATATATAAAACAATAATAAAGCAGTTCTGTGCTCTGATTGGTCAATCCAGTGCTCCAGTGATGATGTAATAACAGCTCTGACAAAAATCCAATTCACTGCACAACTAGCAACTAGAGAGCAACTATTAACTATCAGGTTCTCATAAGACCACTTGAACTAGCAGTAAAACCATGACACCAATGAATCTGATTCAGAAAGCAATGGCTTCATATAAAACAGCAGAAGTCTGCTCATTTACATAAACGAACCTGTGTTTCTAGAGGAGGAGAGCGTCCCATTGTCCTTTATTCTGCATGTGGGACCATCTCTATTTCTCTCTGTCTCTCACTGGTAGCTGGAGCTCTGTGCTTTTGTGAGCTGAATCATTGTGATGAAGTCTAAGCGTGCTGTGATCTGTGATGGGACAATGGGTGATTGTACCTCATTTACCCGTGCGGTGCGCTGCCTGGTCCCTAGATGGGCTGCATCTTTATTGTTTTCACGAGATACTCTATTATGTGTGCTATCATGTCTGTAGTATTGTTACACGTGTCAGGATCTGATTGTCTGCATGACTGTGCTGTCGTGATTCAATATGCACAGCGTGCTTGTGTTGCCAAATCTGTGCGGTTTGAACAACAGTCATACGAGTCTCTAGAGAGTGTCCTCAGACGAGCACAGAATATACGATCATATTCAACACACGGTACGATGCACACACACTGGATGTCTCTCAAACAGTAAAGTGATCCATAAATGAACTATAATGAATAAAGAATAAAACAGTCCGGTCTAGGGTTATTCTAAAAAGTAATGAAAACATAAAAAGTAAAAATGTGTTGTTTTTGGATACAATATATTACAAAATGTGAAACAACCTGCCTGCATTAAACATAATACTATAATAATAATAATAATAATAATAATAATAATAATAATAATAATAATAATAATAATAAAAACTGAAACTAGAATACTAAAAAAACTATCCTGAAAAAAGAGTAAAAAGAAAATGAACAAAAACTATTATAGGTTTAATTCAGGGTTATTATAGTTCACTAAAACCAAAGCCAAACAAATGTAACAAGATATAAAATAAAATTTTAATGAAATGAAATAAAATACTAAACAAAAATCAGTTTTTTTCTCACCTATCTGCCAAAGCAACATTTCTCATTTTTATTTAATTTAATGATGTACTAAAATAACTACTACCAAAATATAAAGTAATACAAACTTTGCAGACATGTTTGAAAAAATAAATAAATAAATAAATATATATATATATATATATATAAAATGAAAATATAAAAATAGAAACTTATTCAAAAATCTAAATGATAAATAAAACTGCTTTAATTATTAACTAAATTAAACTAAGTTAATAATTGCAATCATAACACAAATCACAAATTTATAATACATTTTATAATGAAAAATTACGTAAAAATAAAACGATGTGTTTCTACTGACATATTTGATGGTTTGTTTTAATGTGTTATAATGTTTTAAATAGTATTTTTATTGGTTTTCAATCATTTTTATTCCTTTATTGTGATATGATGTGTTACATGGTTTTATTTTTTACCTTATTTATTTATGAATTTGTGTGAGTGATAATGTATTCTGTACGTTTACAGCATCAGTGTACATAAAAATCCTTTGGGCACAATAAAGTAGACAGCAATTCAAACCCTTAAAAGTACACAAATATTTCATAGCAGGCGATCAGTGTGTGTGTGTGTGTGTGTGTGTGTGAGAAAGAGAGAGAGAGAGAGTATGTTTGTTTAGTGAAGATTCAAGAGTTTGATAGCAATTAATAATTGAAAGCGCTGTTCTATGAAAACCACAGGAGCAAAATAAAAGACATGTTTTACACAAACCTCAACATGAAAATTTCATTACGTCCTCCAATCAGTCAGCATGATTGGATCTGAACATAGACAAATTAAAACGTTTGGCAGATTTCATGAGCGATACGTCTGACTGAATATATTAGTCAGATTGATCTGGTTCTGCTGCGTGTGAGGAATATCTGATGCGCTGATGTAACTCTCAAACACTTCATTATTATAAGTGGATTATCATTTAGAGTTGATCAGCTGCTGTTTTGAATAGGAATTGAAGAATTATTGTAATCTCATAAGAATGATAAAGACATATGCTGGGAGAGGAAGATTACATTAGATGCGTCTAATGATCAAAAACACTGACGGTGTGTGTTCATGTTTATATGCCACAGTCTCTCTCTACATCTACACACTCAGCAGAAATGGCCATGCTGTAATGCTCCAGTGCGCTCAGATTTGCTCTGCCTCTGCTGGAGGGACAGATGCATGCTGGGAATGCAGAAAGCAGCATTAGAGGAGTTGCATTTATGCATTTATCAGACGCTTTTATCCAATGCAACTTATAGGTTTGCATTTTATTGCTTCATGCATTCCCCACACTGTAACAAATGGAACCTGCTATTGTTATCTTGAAGAGCTATTCATTATATATTATAGCTATATATTAAGTTTTGTGGGTGCAAATTGATTTCTATAGGTTGGTTCTGTGATGTTAAATAATATTTTTGACATGAGTAAAACCAGATAATTTATTAGGAAGTTGTTTCCACCACAAAATACAAATCTGAAAAGTTAATTGCGACTTTTTTTTAGCACACAACTCAGTCAATTTTGAGTTTATGTCACAAATTTATTTTCTCACAGTACAGAGGTAAAAAGCCAGAATTGTGAGATATACACAGAATCGTTCGAATTAATAATTGAGAATTAGATTAAGGTTAATTGCATTTAAAAATGTATTCTGTGGTAAAAAACAAAAACAAAAACAAAAAAACATGAATTGCAAGATGTAAACACCATCATAATATAATAAAAGCTTTGGCTTGAATGAAACCAATTAATTTAGATTGACCATTTTTAGGTTATACAAAAAACATTTAGGATTTAGGTATTTGAATAGAATGTACATTTCCATGCAATTGGACTACACAATTATAATAAACTAATAATATGATAAACTTAATGTGACAAATAAATGAAAAGGGTAAGAAGCAGGTAAGATTTCTGCACTCAAAAAAAATAAATAATAATAATCCCGGCAGTTAGTATTATTAAATATTTGCATCTATTTAAATGATTTAAATAATCTGATGTTTCATTTATGCATGACTGACAAATATGCATCACATTAGCTTGTTTATGTTATTACTGTAAACCAAATGCATGCATGCAATTTAATTAGATCCTTTTTTTGAGTGAATGTACTGTTTGAGCTACAGTAAACAAATCACACTGATCGATGATAAATACATACACCTGGTTATTGTGTACAAATATGCATGGCAAGTTTATGAGTTTATGTTAAAACAATCCAAATGCATGAACGTTTTCCATGCAATTTAAATGCCTAAATCTTGAATGTAAGCTTACATATTATTTTCGAGTTTATCTAAAGTGAATCTAGTGTCTGAGCTGCAGGAAATGCAGGTGCTCAGTCTGAGGCAGTAAAACTGTTGTGACAACAGAGCTGGAGCAGAAAATCAGGGCGTTCGCTGGAAGATGGCTGTGGGCGTCAGAGGAGGAGACCGGGGCAATAAAACAGTGCTGACAGCAGGGGGGCAGCAGGACAGAGCGGCTAAATGAAGGGTCGGGGCATTAGACGGACCGGGCGCTCAAACTGGCACTGGGTGGACGGATGGAGGGCCAGGAGAGGCAAGCTTGGAGGCAGAGAGGAAGATAGCAGATGGTCAGGATTACTCTGGACTAAAATACTCCCATGATTCTCTGAGGGAGAGCCATCCAGAGAAACTCCATCTGTTAGAAATACCCATACAAGAGAGAGAGCGAGAGAGAGAGCGAGAGACATCCTGAGCCTCTGCTAATACTCTCTCTCTCTCTTTCTGTTTCTCTCTGAAATGAGCTTCTGTCCGTGCACAGACTGGGTCAGTCAAACGCACATGACATGTGAGATTACACGTGTTCGGAGGAGGACAGAGACGCAGGGACTATTTATGTTCTTCAGACTGTAATTGTTTAGTGTCTAAACACTGAAGACGTGTTTGTGTGTGAGTTTGCATACTTCTAAAATAAGCGTTGGCTCTAACAAGCTGTAAATGATAGTAATTAAGCCTGATAACCACATCTAGTGTCTAAACAAACCTGCCCTGGACTCATCAGTGAAGACGCTGACCTGACTCTGAAGAGGATGGGATCGCTCTTTTAAAGCTCACGAGACTTCAATCAGTTATTAGTAGTGTCAGGTGTTTCTCAAAATTGCTTCATATATAAAAACTAAAATATGTGAGCAATACAGCGTGAGCATATAAGATATAAAGAGATGTGGATCAGCTCAAATTGTTTGTTTTGGAGAAAATTTGATGAGAGATTTTAATCATATTTTGATTGCTCGGTATCATATTATTGAGATGAATGTTTGATACAGTCTGAAACTCAAATGAGATTACTGGGGTCCAGTGCTTCTTTATTATTATTATTATTCATATACTATTATATTATTTATTAATATTTTAAATTAAGATTTATTTTTAGATTCAATGCATTTGTTTGAATAATTTGGTGATGTGCTTTTTTAATTTATTTTCATTTCAGTTTTTTAAACTTCTTTTATTTTAGTTAGCTTTCAAGACAACAAGTTTAACTTTAATTTTTTCATTTAATATTCAAGCAATTTTTTTACTTTATTTAAGAATTAATTTGTCTGTTTATTTTTTTTGTTTATGTTTTTCCTGTTGAGTTTTTATTTATTTTATTTTCAACAGGTTTTTACGTTTAGTATTTTATTTCGTAGATATTTCATTATTTTTTTAAGTTTTGTTTATATATTTTTCAATTTTATTTTTATGTTTTATTTTAATATTAGTGTTTTTTTTTAGTGTTTTAAGTTAAAGTATTTTAAGTTTAGGTTTTTCATTTAATATTTATATTTTATTTCAGCATTTTATTAAAATTATTTTAAGTTTTTCATTTCATATTTCTATTCGGTTATTTGATTTCAATTTTATTTTAAATAGTTTTAGTCAATAATGCTGGAATTCTTTTCATTAAAAAATTAATTTCCAATCCTTGAAACTTCAGCAGACTCTCCATGTAATCCCATTGCTTTATTTCGGAAAAACAATTGAGCTGGACAATATATCCAAACAGCCAGCATCTCATCACAATCTGTATCCTGAGTCGGCCTCTCTCATCAACACAAGCCCAATGTTGATTGATTTTTCCTCACACTTCATTGCACAGCTAATTAAAACTTACCCAACCACCCCAGCTCATGATGTAATTACCAGCCAACTATCTGAGCGTCTCTTTCCATGCGAGCTGATTCTCCGCTATCTGTGTGTGATCCCGAAGCCATTGGCACATCCAGATCGAGTCTCTCGACTGCGCTATTGAGTGTTTCCTGTCAGCTGTCCATAGAAAAACCAGCGCTGTGAGCAACACAATCAGACATTATTGATCAGGTTTGGTTTTGTACAGTCAACTTAATTAGCATGTCCAAAAAACAACCCAAAAGATTATTCTGCAGTCTCTGAGTCGAACACTTTGCGTTGCTAATAGATTTGTTCAGATGCAAACGTCTTGGCAGGACTCTGGAGTATTGAGGCTTGGGAAATGAATTCCATCAAACTATAAAAGCTGCAGTCAAAGTCCCTCAGACACCGATAAAAACTCTCTGTTTGCTGCTCTGCGCTTTAAAACTGTTTAATGTGACTCCACTATATTCTCCAGCACATATGCTTTTCTGTGTCATCGATTTAAGAGTATGTCATCACAATCAAGCAAAAAGAATTTAAACTTAAATAAACAGGATTGGTTTTGAGCATAATGAGCACAGGTATTACCAAACTCTTATATGGTGTGGTGGAAGAACCTGCCAAAAAGAAACATTTTATTGAATTCCCGAAGGATAAAATATATATATAAATATGCACATCCATGATGCAAATCTCCCGTTCCTCCTCTACTGGACTGAGATCTGGTGACTGTGGAGATCATCTGAGTAAAGTGAACTCTTTGTCATGTTCAAGAAACCAGTCTGAGATGATCTGAGCTTTGTGACATGGTGCATTATCCTGCTGTAAGTAGCCATCAGCTACACGTCTGAGGCACAGATAGCAGGAAGAGAACAGCCGACTGTACAAAATAAGAGTCCCTTTCCTGCTCTCTGAAGCTGTCCGTGCCCTGCACACGCGGAGCCAGTGAAGAGATGTTCAGCTCAACTTCTTGCGTGTTGGATGAGAAACGAAACGGATTAAACTATTTTATTAATCTATTATTAATATTATATATTATATCTAAACTCTGAGTGCCTAGAAACGCGCTATATAAAAGTAAGGAATTATTATTAATTATTATACAGACTTTATTAGAGCCACAGAAAGACAAGCATTTCGATGGAAATGGTCAATATACAATTCATTATGTACATAAACAATGATTCGGGGTGAATATAATGTAATTTAATGTTAAACTATGTGAATGGCGATCTGAGGCGCGGCAGGGTTTTCTGTCTGAAGTTTCTCGCTCTGTTCAGCGTGCAGCGTCACGTGGAAAACTATCGGCATGGATTTTTGCAGATAACCGATTGTTCCAGCAATCAGCTATACACACACACACACACACACACATATATATATCTATATATATATATATATAGATATATATATGCACAAGACAAATAAAAATAAAATTACAAGACAAACTAAAATAATAACAATTCTGACTTATTTTTAAATATATTTTATTTTTATTTATTATCATTTTATCTTGTTTTTATTTTATTTGTATATTTAATTTGTACAATATTTTGTTTCATTTTATTTTGTATTCAATTAAAATATAAAGTTGTTGATAGATGTGTTTATATTTATGTTGTGTAAAAATAAAATAAATTAATGAAATAAAATTATACAAAATTAATTTTTGATTATTTTATTTATTTGTATTATATTTGATATTTTTAATTTGCATTATATATTTTTTTTATTCATTTTATTTTATTTGCATTCAAATACATCTGAAATGTATTTATTTTTATTTAACATTAATCTTTGAATTCAAATAAAATGTAGTGTCTTTGTATTTCGGGGCTAACTGGATTTCAAGAACACTTCAAACTGTCACATGCATTAGTCACAAACAAACACTTTCAAATTAAAAAATTCATATTTCCTAACATCAAATACAAAATAAATTACAAATCCAAACTATGAATTAGATCTCGAGTAGTGATCGACCGATGTATCTGTTTACCGATATTTTTCCCGATATTTAAGCATTTTTCCATAATCGGGTATCGGTTTTGTAATATCGGATTCGCCGATTTACGGCGCCATCTTGTGGCCGTTTTGAGATTTCCGCCATTGCAGTGCACAGGTAAATATATGTTCTACTTGGTTTGCTTTGATTAATAAACTTTATTTAACATAACAGACATGCACAAATGAGATCTGAGACATAAATTCCTGATATAGTTAATTTATGCAGCTTGTTTCTAAACAATTGAGACGAACTCATTGAGTCACGTAGTGTAATTCATCATATCCTGCCCCAATAAAGACGTATCTTTTCATGAATTAAATAAAACAGATATGAATGAGTGCATGTTGAAAATAAAAGCGTTGAATTTAAGTCTTTATCTGTTGTATTTGCTCACCATTAGTCTAGAAGAGAAAGTTTGTTCATTGGAGGCTTAAGCACGGCCACTGAATTAAACTTTTGACAAGATTATCTTGTTTAAACACCCTAGATTATATTATCATTTACTACATAACAATTATTTCGCTAATACACATATAAATATAGCCTACCGCTTTATGGAAATTAATTATTTATTATCTCCATGCGCGATCGCGGTTGATTAAGTTATAGTCAAACAGCACTTTGTCAGTTGGCATTTCATGATCTAATGTTAGATTGAATCTAGATCATAAAATGCCAACTGACAAGTGCTGTTTAACTTTATATAGTCTCGGGAAAAAAGTTTGTTCATATTGCTCAGCACCTGACTGGGTTGATGATCAGGAAGCCTCAGGCAATGTCACTGAATGAAACTTTTGACAAGATTATCTTGTTTAAACACCCTAGATTATATTATCATTTACTACATAACAATTATTTCGCTAATACACATATAGGCTACATATACCGCTTTGTGGAAATTAATTATTTATTATCTCCATGCGTGATCGCGGTTGATTAAATTAAAGTCAAACAGCACTTTGTCAGTTGGCATTTCATGATCTAATGTTAGATTGAATCTAGATCATAAAATGCCAACTGACAAGTGCTGTTTAACTTTATATAGTCTCGGGAAAAAAAGTTCGTTCATATTTCTCAGCACCTGACTGGGTTGATGATCAGGAAGCCTCAAGCACGGCCACTGCATGAAATTTTTGAAGGAAGCAGGCTTACTGGGCAGAATGCTGAAAGACTCTGTTTTCTACACTAAAACCTAGTTCTGCTTAACTGGGAGTATTAAGTTACACTACTATTTAGCTATGCACTCCTAAATAGCCCTCCCGCCCCCACCAATATGTTAGAATAATTTTTGTGCTTTATTTTTTTACCTGTTTTTATTTTTTTACCTCATCAAAGCTTTTATTTTAAAACAAAGACACTTAGTAACAGTGCGCTTAAATTTTTTGGACTCAGACCCCTCTATTTATTTGTGTATAAATATAATGCTTTGTTTTTTTGTAAGCAAGGAGGGAGTGATTGTTATAAATAAAATGGTTTGTTCAGCTCATTTGTTTTGTAATAATTGTCAGAAACAGAAGTATAACAGTAAATAAATATCGGTTCTGCATATCGGTTATCGGGTACATAAACATACAAATAATCGGTATCGGTATCGGTTATAAAAAATCAATATCGGTCGATCACTAATCTCGAGTGCTTGAGGTGAGCAGTATCTGTGAGACGCCTGGACTTTCTGACTACGGAGAAACTTAAACTCCATTGTTTTTATTCCAGATGCTGTCTTTGTAGGCAGAGCCCTATCTAGACAGCAGGGTTTGGATCAGAGATAAAAATTGGCTGGTGAAAAAAAAACTCGATTCCTGGCAGCAGACGAAGTGGGAACAACCCGTGAGCCACTTCTCTCTTTCTGTCACTCTGTCTTTTCTTGCGCATACTGTCATTTTGAATCATCTGAACCGCCTCCAATTTGTTTGCGTGGTTTTTTCCTTTGAGCACTGCTAACCGTGAAGGTTTTTTTCTCCTGGCGTCTCACTTTGCTGCTGTAACTACAGTGTGTTTGACCGTCTGCTCTGGTGCTGAAGTTAATTTCAGCCACTGATTCACTTTAGCGAGAATTCCATCCCATTACCGCGGCAAACAATGGCTGCTAACAGCACGCGGCTCCAGAAGAACGTCTGTTTCCATGGCTACAGCTGCAGACTCGCACAGACGCCTTGCACTGATGGAGCACAAATCAGTAGGTGCAGACTTCACTGTGACATCGGCTCAGGCTTTGATCTCCAGGAGAAATCATCAATTACATCTCGTCAACATCACTGCTGTTTCACACAGACTGAAGTACAAGTTATACTTTCTATTTCTGCATTTATCTACAAATTCACAGTTTTTTTTTTCAATGGATCTTCAAATGCAACACACCTTTAGCTGACAGATGCTGTGTTTGCTGGTGTGTAAAAAATAAATAAATAAAATTATGCAAGACAAATAAAAAATGAAATCACACAAGATAAATACAAAACAAAATAATAAAATCAAATTAAACTAGACAAATAATAATAATAATAAAGATAAATATATTTAAGTGATATTTAAATAATGATTAATAATTAAAATAAATCAGATTATATAAAAATCATTAAATCTGAACTCATTTATAATAATAAAATAAATTATTGAATTATATCAAATTAAATTATTAAATACATTTCTCACTTCATTGGCTTTTGTATATTATTTTTTTGGTCAATCAGATTTAGTCTGAAAAAAAACCCACATATCAACAGTTGCTGAAGTGTCCTATTGTGTACATCTGACTAAATTAACTAGATCAATAATATTTATTTTTTCTTTTTGCTTTAGTACCTTTTTTCATTTTATACTACAGACACGCGTTTTATCAGCGAGGCTGCAAGTTAAAATAACACATCTTAATTTGATAGATGCCCGGTTTCCATTTCTGTGGTGTAAAAATAAAATAAAGTAAGATAGAATAAAATAAAACAAAACATTAACGACGTATTTATTCCATTCACTTGAAGAACTGTAGGACAAACATAAACATAATTGAAAACAAGGTTTTCTGAACTACAGTTTGAAAGAGCTTTTTGAGCCATAAACTCAGCTCAACAATGGTGAACGCTGCTTGTCTGCTAGAGGAATGTGACACTGTTAACCCTTTACCATGAGAGCTATATTAGCATTAAACCAGCTGATGGGAAACAGATCAATACCTGCTCTCTAAGCAGCTGTGGCTCTCATGGCTCGCTGCCTCAAGTCAAACCACAGGTTATTTATTTATTATTTAAGAGTGGGCCATGGGACAGATCTATTTACCTGCTTTAAAATAAAATAAAATAAAATAAAATAAAATAACAAAAAATAAAATAAAATTAAAAAATTAAAAAATTAAATAAAAATGTACTATATAAAATAAAATAAAAATGTACTATATAAAATAAAATTAAATTACTAATAAAAATATACAAAAAAATAAAACAATTATATTACTGAATTATATTGAAAACTAAAATGAAATAAAAATGATAACAAATACAATAAATAATAAAATATAAAATAAAGTTGACAAAATATTACACAAATAAAATAAAAATAAATAAACAAAATAAATGAAAATAAAAAAATATCTAAAAATAAAAAAAATGTTCTCACTTTATTGAGTTTATCTTGGTATCGTTCAATGTCTCTGTAGCTTTGGGCCGATCGGCTTTAGTCTGAAAAGAACAAATCCAAGGTTGCTGTGGTGTCACATCCATCAGTCGTATGGCCGTTTCGAAGTAAATACTGGACCTTCAATCACATTAAATGAGCGCGCTGTCTGACATCTCAAACCATCCAGTGGATGAGACTGAGACTCAACCTGAACTGTGTGCTATTGATTCCTTAGTGCTGGATGTCATGAAGTGATAGATGGACATGAAATCTTACACAAACAGACATGGTTTAGACACATTTCACCAATCAACAGTGATGAGACTCTAATGCAACACTTTTATCCCTACAGAACTGCATCATCACTGGCTGTCACATATTTCAGCTCAAGATTTACTCTTTTGCACCACCTTAAAGTTTAGAACCATCATTTAAAACCACCTCATTTTTTTTAATGTACTATAAAGTGTAAAACTTTTTAATAAGGAACATATCAACGAGTGCATGAATATTGATTTGTTTTAATCTCCTGAGACTTAACCTAGATTAAATCACAAAGATCATTAATCATTCAACGTACCTTTCAGAACGGCTCATGCAAGCTTAATTTAGACATACGTGAACTATATGCACATTCATTTCAATGACGGAAACTAAAGAGATGGAAACTAAAACAGCCAGTGGAAGAGCATGTGTGTGTTAGAGAGAAACCGACATGTAGATGAACACATGTTTCTGTGTCAATTAATTTTCTGTCATTAAAAAGCATTAGGAGTCCAATTTACAACCTTTATAATCGATGCCTATCATGGCTTTTGTGTGCACGCTAGAGACGAGATGAGGATATGATCAAACCATCCACAAAGAGTGCATGAAACACTGTGCCTGTGTAAGGATGAATAACACAACCGATTATACACATAAAAAAAAAAAAAAAAAATTAAAATGTAAAAAAAATTAAATAGAAACTAATTAGAAAAAATATTATACAAATAAAATAAAATAGTGTAAAGATGAGTAATACTTAGGAAAATGCTAATAAAAAATATAATAAAAATAAATAAAAAATTAAATAAAAAAATTAAATAGAAACTAATTAGAAAAAATATTATACAAATAAAATAAAATAGTGTAAAGATGAGTAACACTGAGGAAAATGCAAATAAAAAAATATAATAAAAATAAAAAAAAATAAAAAAAAAAATGTAAAAAAAATAAATAGAAACTAATTAGAAAAAATATTATACAAATAAAATAAAATAGTGTAAAGATGAGTAACACTTAGGAAAATGCAAATAAAAAAATATAATAAAAATAAATAAAAAATAAAAAAAATAATGTAAAAAACATTAAATAGAAACTAATTAGAAAAAATATTATACAAATAAAATAAAATAGTGTAAAGATGAGTAACACTTAGGAAAATGCAAATAAAAAAATATAATAAAAAGACATAAAAAATAAAATACAAGCTAATTAAAAATAAGAAATATGATATACATAAAATAAAATACCTGTTTCTGAAACCACAAGGATGGATATTACAGCAAATTATCCAAATATAATATAGCCTATATTATACAAATATTTGTTTAATACAAATAAAATAATATAAAAAAATACAAAAAATTATTATACAAATAAAAAAAAATATATATATATATATATATATATATATATATATATATATATATATATATATTGTTTTTTAATCAAATAAAATAGTTGCAAATGTAGCAAACTGCATTGATGAAAACACACGTGTGTCTGTGTAAGGATACTGACTGCAGGATAAACTGATGCCGCGGGGTTCAGAGGTTAGCGGACGAGCAGAGGTAGGAATTTACACGTGTAATCCGTGTGCTGTTTTAAAGTCTTGCGTGGATTACGTGAATAAACGCTGCGTGCTGCTCTTACAGATTACGGAGACGCTGGAAGCTTTTATTCACACAGGAAGTAAACACAACCATAACAATCCTTCCCCCTGGAGAAAACTTCACCATACTGTATTATTACCCAGCGAGTGTGAGTTCAAACATCCTGTTCACTCGCATCAGGACGGGATCTTTCAATCCATATCTATCTATATATAAACTGTAGAACCTGAAAAACACAGATACGAAGCTAACAGTCTCTCTCTGTCACACATGGGGTTTTTGACACTTTAGTGTAAATCAGCCTGTGGCACCTCATCAATTACACCTTTTAATTGGTCCCTGTGAAATCCGTCTGCCTGCGGTCCCGGCTGTAAATCAATACAGAGACAGTCAAACACCATCAGGCTCGTGTCCTGAAGGATCCGAGCGAACATCAGCTTCGTGATCATTGATGTTTGTCATCGATCCTCGTTCCTTTGTGTGATCTGCTACAGTATTTGTGTCACTGATTGAAATCAGCCCTCATCAGCAGCTCTCCAGCAGGTCGATAGTGTGAAAGCGAGCGCTTTGGTAATCACGGGCTGTCTATATAGTGTATGATATACGTATTTTGCTCAGAAACTGGCAGTGTTTTCTTCTAAGCATCTGTGCCAATATGAATCTCCATCTGTGAACTCAACATATTTCAGGCCTATAGGCATTGCATGATTGCTTATCATTAAACAAGCTAAAAGTCAAACTTTACATAGTAATATTTAACGTCTCAATTAGTTTTCCCAGACGGGAATGAGATCGAATGGAAAATCTCCAACTTCTTAGATTTTTCTCCATTGAAATAACCCCTAGTGATGTCACGTGTCCACTAGACGAGTAGAAGACGTCTCAACAATGTCTCAAACTGTGCTCCAAAGCTATCAAAAGACCCAGATCTCAATCTCATAGTCAACATTTCGGATCTTTCAAGGAAGCATATCTGAGAAATCTGCCGAGACATAAATGAGCAACTTCTGAGATTGGTGACTGAATGTCCTTCATTTCAAAACACACAAACTAAAGATTATTTTAACATCACACATTTGGCTAACTCCCCTAAAAATCTATGAGGAAAAAAAGGAGATCAGATGCAAAATATCCTGCATCTCGGATTTATTTCTAGATTCCTTTCACGAATCATCTTGATGGTGTCTAAAACGGTGCTCAAAAAAGTCTCATTATGAACTTAAAAACTTCTCAATAAAATAACATTCTAATGTATGTAGAGATATGAGACACGAAAGAGCCACCTTTGAGCAATTAAAATGTTCCTGAGAAAAGCACAGCAGATGTTCATGAGTAAAACTCAAACTGAAAGCTATCAAAAGTTTGACATCTCAATATGAACTCAACCATTTCTCAAAATAGGTATATGAGATATAAAAAAGAGCAACCTCTGAGCAATAAAAACCTTCCTCTGGGCATTGCATGGTCGCTGATTCAACACTAAACAAGCCACATGTAAAAGCACATGACAAACAGAGCCTGAAGGCAACGGTCCGAGCGTCACGAAGAGTTCTAGGGCAGTAGCGTGTATCGAAGCCCCTCCTGCACGAGGTTCGCTCAAACAGGGAGCTCGTTGTTTCAGGGAAACTCTTCTGCAGTGATGCATTCACATGCTAATAACCTGGAACAAAGCACACAAGCCGTGTCTGGCTCCAAAGCCTTCACTAGGACAACCATCACCACAGAAACCGGCTCTAGAACAGAACGCCTGGCACGGCTGAGGGTACGAGGAGAATGCCACAGTATTTACAGCGGCCAGTTTCAGGACCACGTGAAGAAATAAACCACTTGAGGCTGTTCAAAACAACCTTTTACCGTGCTAAAATCACTGCAGTGGTGGCTTACTGCTTCCAGTAACTAATAAATCAAACACATCATGTAATCAACAATTCAAGCTTGAAGAAAACAACCTCTTTTGGCATGATGTGGGCATTTTTCCCCCAAATCAGCTGATGCCCGTCTAACAGACGCACACCTGAGTCTAAATCAGTCGTGTGAGACAAACGGAAGAATCGGACAGGAAACAGGATGAGCTCCATGACATCACTTCCTGTCTGTAGTGCATGTGTGCTGATTTTTTAATGCAACAAGATTTAATGTGATCACTTTAACATTTAATGCAGCGGTGAATAAATATTAAATGAAAATGAACTTAATTCAGATCAAATCGAATATTCTGAGAAAAAGCTAAACCGGATAATGTGAAATAATAATAAATAATGACTGAAATGAAAGTTTTATGATCCAGCAGCAGAAAGAAACAGGAAGAATCATTTAAGCCTCACACACAAATGCTGCATGTTTGGAGCTAAAAAGCATCATTATTTCAGCTTTCTACTTTCACAGGTGCACAGAAAGATTAAATGCATTTCTGCACATGTATATATCAGGCAAAGCCCAGATTTAATATTAGCTTATCTGCAAACAGCGCTCGATCTCGCTCTCTTTCTCTCTACGCTACACGCACACAGACTATCAAAGAACTCAGCCTTATGCTAATGTCTAATTAATTCCTGCAGCAGTATTTAAATCAGGATTAATTATAATTGAGCTCATTTTCATCGAGTGAGGCCGTGTAATCATTTGAAGGGGAGTCTGGCTTTTATCACACTTTTCTCCGAGTCGTATTCAGGATCCATAATATCAGGTTTCACGCTCCGGTCATGTGTTGTAAAGTCTTGAAGCCAGAGCTCAGGGAACTTCATTGTTTAACTGTACAAGAGACTGGCTTATTAACGGACTAATACATGCACAAATCACTGTGTCTCAGAGAGATGCTTACAAAAGTGTACACATCACATTAAAAAGCACCTGAGAAAGTGAGAGAAAACTGTTGAGTCGAGGGAGCTGCGAGATAGAGGAAATATTTAGCTATTTCTGGACGGATGTGAGCTGGGAAAAGAGCGAGATGGGTTACCGTTCCAAAACTAAATCCATCACTGTCGGTTTTTACCGTAGAGGGACTTTGGACGAGTTCTTGACGGTGAGAATTGCAATAAAGTCCAGTGAAACAAGCACTTCTGTCTGCGTTAGATCTGCTCTAAACGCTGATGCGTTTGGTTTCAGTCTGTTGGAAATGAGCAGTTTGTCACTGATGTTTAGTCGACCAGAAAACAGCATTAATTATATATGATGGACAGTCTGAGGAACACGGATGAAGATAAAGAGCCGTCATTAACAGCATCTTAAGCTTTAGACTGAAACAGTGGTGACTGATGAATGACAAGAACAAAAACACTGATGATAGAGAGAGCTTTACATTCGTTAGAAGCAGGTTTGTGAGACTATAACTATATATCCTTTTGGCGATATTAAGATATTTGGCATCTTGAAAATAAAGTGGCCAGTTACATTCTTATTTTTATTAGGCCTATTATAATTATGAAGATGATTATGAAGTTACTTTTATTATTAAATTAAAATTACAATTAATTTGCCCCGCAATAATTACAATTAATAATTGATGAGGATAACAAAAGATTAGGCTATTTGCTCCACAAAATACATAAGGTGTTTTAAAACAGGTCTACTATAAAATAAATGATAGGCTTACAATTAAAATGTTAACATGGCAGTCATCAATAGAAATCAATGAAATAAACAGCTTTTGAAAAACAACCTATTTAACACAAAATACTCCAACCAAAACATACATTTTGTGTACTGTGACACTCATACTTATATGCGCTCGCCCTTTCAAAAGTTTGGGGTCCGTAAGATTAAAAAAAAAAGTATACTTTTATCCAGTTAGGATGCATTATCGAAAGTGACAATAATGTTACAAAATATTTATATTTCAAATAAATGCTGTTCTTTTGAACTTTCCGTTCATCTGTGAATCCTGAAAAGTAAAATCTATCACAGTTTCAACAAATATATTGTGCAGCACAACTGTGTTCAACATTGATAATAATCAGAAATGTTTCTTGAGCAGTAAATCATCATATTATTCTGATTTCTGAAGATCATGTGACACTGAAGACTGGAGGAATGATGCTGAAAATACAGCTTTCATCAGAGCATACATCACATTTTATTTATTAGTTACTTTGATTTTATAATAATAGGTCTATTTCACAATTTTACTGATTTTACAGTTTGGTTTTTATTAAATAAATGCCTTGCCTTGGTCAGCAGAAGAGACTTCTTTCAACAGTAAAACATTTTACTGACCACACATTTTTGAACACTTATGTATATCGTCAGATGTATTGATCGGTTTACTGTATATATATAAAAGGTCAAATTAAGAGGGAAAATAAGAAGATATAAAGACGGACAAATAGAGACACAGAGAAAGTGAGAGCAGTAGATCAATGTAAGTGCTGTCTGACTGATACGTCAAATCCAAAAATCCATAATCTATAAATCTATAAAATCACTGCCCACTAATCTGCTCAGCTAAGCATGTTTTAGAGGAAGATTTGGCCCAAATACACAAAGGAGCACTTCTCTGTTTTACAAACTATCATCCTTATCTCACACACGCACACACATGTCCACTAAAACCTTTCCAATAGCCTGAATCTACTTAAAAAAGCCTTTCTGTGCAGGATCACACTAATGGATCACACAGAGATCACTGACACTAATATCTGCTCTGTGTGTGTGTGTGTGTGTCATTAGTCCTTTCATTATCTCCTTAATGATCTCGGCTCTTGTGGTCAATTTCGGTTCAGTTGTAGGGCTGGAATGTCAACGTGACAAAGAGGTGTTGTGTATGTGAAGCAAACGGCCCTCGCGAGGGACTACGTGTTAATGTGTGTGTGTTTCAGAGGCAGAAACAGGAGAGAATTATCTGGTGAAACGGTTGGTTTGAGACGCGTTCCCCGAGCATATATGAAGACAAATGACCTGCAGCAAACAGCGTTTTCTGTGCATTCACTGTGTTTAAAGCTCTATTCGCAGTCAGTGTGTCTAATACTTTATTTCCTAGAAGTGAATGTTCAGATTTTAGATTTAAAGGAGTCAAATTTATTTTATACAACAATAAGAAAATAGGTCGGTATTAAGATACATGTTTTTTTCAACAACTTTTTCTGTAGATTACATATGAGGGAGATATCAAATCATTCATTCGAATGATTCACTGAAAACTAATTATGATTTACTCAGAAATGACTCATTTGTTTATGAGTGAATTGTTAAATCACTTGTATGATTAATGAACTAAATATTCATTAATTAAACTAAAAACTATCATTACGAGTCTGCCGAGTGAGTGAGTCATTCGATCAATTGATTTGTTCAAAAACACTGATTCATTCAAGTGTCTATCATTTCAAGCGAATCAGTGAATCATTAATTCAACCGATTCGTGCAAACACACCGATTCATTCAGGAACAAAACAAGTGACTATCATTATGAGTGATTCAATGAATCATGACCAGTTCAAACACACAATTAAATAGCGGCTATTATTACGAGTGAGTAAATAAATCATTCTTTTTAACTGATTTTGAGTCAGTTAATTAATTTGTGCAAACACATTAATTTATTTAGAAATTAATTAAGTCACAATCATTATGTGTGAGTTGCAAAAATTATTCATTCTATGACACTTATTAATTTTGGACTGTGTTTATTAGTGAGTCAATGATTCATTCATTACCCATTTCACACATTTATAAGGATAGTGAACATTCAGACAGTTTAATTACTGCTTGAAAGAAATATTAAAGTGGGCTGGACTCCCAGGGGAAGAAATAAAGAGCTTCAAATGTCTACATTACAGTTCTTTAAAATATTATTTCCATAGGGGAACGACACATACATTCATCCTAGTGGCCATAAGTAAAAGCTTTTCTTTCTCTTTCAAGCTAAAATGAATCTCAGATATTTTCTCATGCAGAAGTAAAGCCTCAGCTGCAATCTCTAAACGTCTTGGGTAAGAAATGAGCCACACAGTTCCTGCAGCCCTCCATCCGCTCTTCCGGTGTCAGAATGAACAGATTGAAGAGGAAGCGACGGATCTGACAGGACAGATGATCTTCTGCGGTTCAAGAATTCCATACGGTGGTGGGAAACGAGAGGTATGAATCTGTCTCTGCATAAATCAAGAGGTTATTCGGATAGAAAGCTCTAACGTGCAGATGTTTGAGATGTTCTGACTCCACCTGAACACATTAACAGGTGGAGACGGTACATTTGTACTGGAGAAATCAGTGTTTGTAGGAATCATGTTTGCTAATATTTTGAATTAGATTTTGAATACAATGTTTTATTTTGTTGTTTTATTTTAATTTTAAGAAATATATCTTACATTTTTATTTAAATAATTGTACATTTTAATAAAATTTTATTTTAGTACTTCAACCTTAACTAAGCAAAAACAAGCTGTAACAAGTTTAAATAAAAAAATTAATAATTTAATAAAATAATGTAAAAAAAAGTAAAAAGTTTTTTTTATTATTATTATTTCAGTTGTGTATTTAAAGTGAACCAAATAAATGACTATCATTATGCGTGAGTCATTCAATTATTTATCACAATCACAATCATTATGAGTGAGTCAAAGAATCACCAACTCAAACGATTCATTCTCAGATACTGATTAATTAAGGAACAGAACATCTGACTTGAGAATCATAACATCGTTCAACTGATTTGTTTAAACACACTGATTCATTCAAGAATTAAATGAGGGACTTTCTTTATGAGTGATTCGGTGAATCATTTATTTAACCAATTTATTCAAACTAACTGATTCATTCAGTGGTCAGCAGAAATAGTAGAAATGCCTTTATAAAGAAAAAAGAAATCGCAGATGAGATCTCTTTAACATTTCATTTGTTTGTTTCATCAAACTGGAAAGCAAACAGCGATTCAAATAGCAAATTCAAATCCTTCTGCTTCCTTAAAGTGTCTCCTGAGAAAATGACCTCATAGGTTTGTCCTCTAGAGTTTCATAAGCGATCCAAACAATGTCTCAAACTGTGCCAAGACAGCAAAATCAGCAACCGAAAGTCAGAGATCTTAATATTAATGCAAACATTTCTTCATAAATAATACCTGAGATAACAGAAGAAACCCTGAGCTGTAAAAGCACAACACTTCCCTCTGAAAACATGACTCCTACACACATCAGAAGAAAAGAGCATTCTTCTCAAATACAATACAAATGAGCACACGTGCGTCCACCTGCACAAGCGATCTATTTAAATCAGTAATGTCTATTGATTAGACTTTAACACCGTTTTCATGTTAACTGCCCACAGCAAGCGCTCTCTGTAGCCAGATATTGATTCCCCTTGATAGAGAGAGAAGGTGTAAATACTACAGCCAGACAAGACAGGAGGAAAATGACTCAAGAGTAGCCACACTACTGTTATCTCAAAGCGCACAGAAACACAAACGGCAAACACACACAACTCATTCATGATAACTATAGTGATAGTGGACTGAATACTGATTTGAGAAGCTAGAAATGACTCATTTATAAGATAAACACCTACAAATGACACTAACACAGAATTCTGGCTAAATGAACATTCCAATTTGGAATTAGAGCAGGAAAAATCACTTGTGTTTTGTTCAGAATATGCAAAAAATTGCGTAACAAATATATTCACATAGAAAAATGTTAAATACTGTGTCAGTGCACCGTTATTTGGACTGTTTTATATCATAGTGAACCTCCCATTTCAGCCAAATACTGTAAATGATTATGAAATGACAAAAGGGCTGAATGAAAATGCTAATTTACAAATCCTTAGCATTTGAAGATTTTAGCACAGGAACAATCACTCAAATTTGTAATATGTAAAAATCTAGTAAACATCAGCATTTGCAAATATAGCATTTTTAAATCAAATCTAAAACAGAATTAGGCCTAAATACTGTGTTAACAGAACTTAAAGCTGGCAACTACCTACAAATCCAAAGCATTCTGTGAGATTTTGCTAACTTTATGCACATTTTGTTGTGGAGGACACCCCTAATGAAACAAAAAATATATTGCAGTATATTGGAAAATATCATGTAATATATTACGCATATATTCTTATATATATTTATTTTTTTCCAAAATATTGCAATATATTGAAAGCGGCAATCATTTGTATATTTTGCCATATATTATATAATATATGTATCACAAATATATTAATAAATGTATTCAAATATATAAAATATTAGAAAATAAAAAGGGAAAATAATATATTACAATATATTTTAAGAAATATATTGGTAAATATATTTTCCTTTCGTAAGGGACATAAAAATCTAGTTGTTTTTTATGCTAAAGCCTCTAAAGGAGAAAAATAAAATAATATGTTTCTCCTGCAGAGAAGCAATATCCAATATAATAAAAACACAGCAAAAAAATGGACGTTAATGATGGTTGCCAGAGAAAATGATAAACTGAGAGAATGAGATAGAGAGGACCTTCTTTGTTGTGAATTACTGGACAGTGGTGCTACCAGTATCTCACACACACACACACACACACACACACACCCCTCTGACCTATTGATTTATATCAGCCTCTGTAATCACACCCACAGAATCGTTCATGACACCCGCTCTACAAACAACATCTGGAGTGTGTGTGTGTGTGTGTGTGTGTTTTAGAAGGATTCATTTTTCTTTTGAAACAAGTATTTGAAACAGAATATTTTCACTAGTTCAAATCAAATTTAAAATGTCATCAAATACAGTGTAAACAGATCTCAAAGCTTAAGCTTTTAATTTCTGTACCACTATGCCAAAAAATATAGCAAAATGATATGCTAATAGTTTTCCAGATCTGTTTCACCAGTCTTTAGGATGGGTCAATCGATGCTGCTGCTCAGACGCTTCGAGAATTTTCTCTGGATATTAAACTGGGATACGAGACAGAAACATTGCACACCATCATGCTTCCATCGGCTAACATGCTTAATCCTCTGGAATTACAAAAAAATCGTTTGAATTTCATAAGATGAGTGACATCACAGACAGATGCCATCAAAAGACGTCTGGGACATCTGTCTGTGAACAAACACTGCTTCACTATTGTCAGATATATTTTCAATAGATCGAAGGATAATTTTTTTTTATAGGCAATGAAGGTTCCATGTAGAACCTTTAACATCCATGGAATCTTTCCTTCACACAAAAGGTTCTGTATAATGCAAAACGTTTCTATTGGATTTTTCTTATATTCTTCACACTGTTAAGAACTGTTCACTGTAGGTTTATTTGGGAACCGAAAATGGGTTCTTCTTGGCCACCGCTGTGAAAACCTCCTTTTGAAACTTTTTTTCTTAAGTGAGCACTTTCCCCAGAACAGATTAAACTTTGGCTTGAAATAGACTCGAATCTCTGTCGACTTGAACAATTTATTGTGAGACCAGGTTGTATACCTCGAGGACCAGCTCTTGGAGAGATAAAAGTACAAAAGGAAGGAGAAGTAGAAATATAGCTGCAAGCAGCGATGTCGGGCTCAAGCCATCAGTGCAACGCCACCCCGGTGGCATCAGGATAACTGTGCCCAGCGGGCATAAGCATTTACAGTAACCCTCTGACAATCAGTTTTAAGGGATGCGGCAGTTAAAGGGTTAATCCGACCAATCTAGACTTTGAAATCACATACACAGAACAATATATATAACTTTAGTAACACTTTATTTTAATATTTATAAAAAATGTATAAGGTGTGAATGTAGCTGACACCTATATGAACACATTACAATTGCTTTGTGACTGCAAGTCTTTCTTCTCAAATGCTATTGAGCTTCAAATTTGCATTTGAGCCCATGTGAAAAAGTTGCATAATTTACATATGACTTACAGTTTGTTGTAATAAATATCAAACATTCAATTTAATTGTGCATTATAGCTGTCACCTAGATGAACAATTACAGTTGTTTTTATGACTGTAAGTCATTCTCTTCAAATGCTACTGACGTTAGAAAAGTGTATAACAATATCACATGTAACTTTAGAGACCTTCCCTAAATTTGAGACTCTAGAAAGTCCAATGTCAAGACAACTTTATGCCTGTTTTATTTTCTTTAGTTTTCTTTTCTCTGTGCCGGATTGCTGATGTCCTATACCCAGGCATAGATGTCCATCCATCAATTACGAACATTCAGCCGCAAACATGAGGTGTGAGCGGTCGCGAGCGCGGATGGGAGAATGACGCATGTTTTTTTTTTTTTTTTTTTTTTTTTGAGCAACTGGGATGGTGCCCCCTCTGGGAGTTGGTGCCCTACGAAGACTGCATACTATGTTATACTGCATAATGTTAACAAATTAGACATTATTTTACAGTGTTACCAAATCCTTAAATAATGTATTAGTGTTTTGTAATGATTTTAATGACCTATAAGCATTTGTGAAATAGTTTTGCTTGCATTACAGCTTTATCTGTCAGTTGAAGAGTTTTACTGTTACATCCATGAGATTAATAAATGTCATGTCACGTCACAGGTTGTCATAGGTCAGTATCAAATGAGTTTGAAATTATTATTTGCAGCACAAATTAGGGTTCTTAGGATGTTTTTAAATCCCTAAAACTGTCAGAAAAGGATAAGGCCTAAGAGATTTCTTAACCTGTAATGAAAGGAAAAAACACCACCATTAGCAACAACAAAAACAATAACAATTTAAAATACAGATTTTTTTTTTCCTGATTATTAAAGGGATGATTAGGTCTCTCTGTCTCTCTCTCTGCCAGACAGCCCCTCCCTACAGTCCACACACACTGTCACAGTCACCAACCCCCTCACACTCCCCCTCCCTCTCCCCCTCCCTTCCCTCACACAGACAGGGTGGCCAGAGTGAGATCATGTCAGTTGAGAAGTCTGACAGTTTTTTAATTTTCTTTTATCCATACAGTGTTGTAAAGTCGTGAAACTATGCATATTTCCTCAAAATGATTTGATCTTTGTATAAAAAAATGCTTTGAAGTGTTTGGAAGCTGCAATTTAAACATACAAGGCAATTAATGTTTCCCTTTTTACTGTCATTTCAAAAATTCACCACGACAAAACCGTTCAAGCTAACCAAAATCCGTTCGCAATTTAAGTTCCTCAATGGTTTTTCTTCATGTAGACAAAGTTTGGTGTGTATAGTGTACTTCCCCTGTGAGGAGTATGCATTAAATCAGAGCTCAATTTAAATATTCAAATCAAAATAGCCGACTTCCTGTTGGTCGTAGCTGATGACTGTGAATTAGAAAGTTGTCCGTCTTGAAAAGAACAATTTATGTACCAAGTTTGGTGTCTGTAGCTAAAACTAACCCCCCCACTTTTGACAAAAGGTGGCGCTATAGAGTGCCTCCTTCACGCCCTTTTAAAAGCTTTTGCCATTGTCTAGCTATCACTAATACTGATATGTGTTTTGAGTTTTATGTAAATCTGAGCTTGTTGTCTGCCTCAAACTCACCATAACAGAACATTCAAGTTTGACACGTTGCCATGGCAACACTATATCAGATATCAATATCCCCACAACAGATTTACATCGGCCGTGTTTTGTCATTATTCTGATGAAGTTTTAAGTAAATAGAGTAAAAATAAGATGCTGAATTCAAAGCATTTGGAAAATGGCACACTTCCTGCTGCCAGTTGGTGGCGCTATAATGTTGACTCTTAATAGTCACATATATACGATCAGTATCATACAACGAACAAACCAATGAAGTTTGATCAAATTCAGGAAATGTATGTGGATGTTATTAGACATTTCCTGTTTCTCATATCTCGCCATAATTTCAACGCCTCGCCACGGGCAAACCGTTCGAGATATCAAAAATCCCCTCGCAATTTTCCATCCCCAATGTCTTGAGATCATGTTGACCGAGTTTGGTGGCAATCAAGTAAAAGACCTATGACAAGTATATCAAATTCCAGAGCATGCTTTTTATAAACAGCCCTAAATAGCTGACTTCCTGTTGGGCGGAGCCTATGACATAGAGTGCGAAAGTTGCTCGGCTCAATGAGATCTATAAGTGTACTGAGTTTCATATAAATACATGAAAGTGTGTGTGAGCTATGGTTCAAGATTTCTGACTGTGTTCCAGGGGGCGCTGTAGAGTCCCTGTGCCACGCCCGGGGCCCAGTCTCTGTGGCGTCCTGATGGCCGCAGATTCCAATGTGTGTGCCAATTTTCAAGAGTTTTTGAGCATGTTAAGGCCTCCAAAAACCCCCGGAAGGTTTAATAAAAAATAAAAAAAATAATAATAAATATAGCTGCAAGCAGCGATGGCGGGCTCAAGCCGTCAGTGCAACACCACCCCGGTGGCATCGGGAAAACTGTGCCCAGCGGGCATGAGCATTTACAGTAACCCTCTGGCAATCAAATTTTAAGGGATATGGCAGTTAAAGGGTTAATCCGGTTATGCCTGTTTTTGTTTTGTTTTTTTACTTTATTTTTCTTTTCTCTGTGCCGGATTGCTGATGTCTTTTACCCGGGCATAGATGTCCATCCATCAATTACGAACATTCATCCGCAAATGTCCGAGCGGTCGCGAGCGTGGATGGGAGAATGGCGCATGTTTTATTTTTTTTGAGCTACTGGGATGGTGCCCCCTCTGGGAGTTGGTGCCCTACGAAGACTGCGTATTCTGCATATAGGGAGCGGCGGTACTATCTGGAAAATATATTCCTCAAACCATCATACAAGAGGAGGTGATGCTAGTACTTCAAGAATCTCTCAAAACCTATCTGTTCATAAAGCCTATATATAAAGTCTTAATATAGTATTCCACAATATGTTGTGCTATTCTAATATTATTGTGGTTTTTTACTGACATTGTTATTTGCTGTTATTTTTTGTTTTAATATTGTTACTGTTGTTACTTGTTGTACGGTTACCTTGAGTGGTTTGAAAGGCGCCTTAAATAAAATGCATTATTATTATTATTATTATTATTAGCTGTACACTTGATAAAAAAAATTAAATATAAACTTATGCAATTGTATATATATATATATATATATATATATATATATATATATATGTATGTATATATATATATATATATATATATATATATATAGTGTACAGTTTTCTTTTATTGCATCTTGAAATAAATGTTTCTGAGTTCTGTGTTTGTTTATTTTTTTATTTTTATTTTTTTTTATTTTTTTTTAGGAAGATTACAGCCTTTAATCTCCTCAAAATAAATGTGCATATAAACCATGAACAATTTAATTATAGCTGTATTTATAAAATGCTTACTAATGACTATTAATTTTGGGAGTAGGCTAGCAACAGTTGATGTTGAGGCCTAAGATATTTTTTAAGCTGTAATGATGAAAAAACAACAACAACACAAAATTGCTTTTTTTTCTGCTGGTGATTAAAGAGATGATTAAGTCTCCCTCTCTCTCTCTCTCTCTCTCTCTCTCTGACACCAAGCCCATCCCCTCTCCCACACATTCACACAAACTCAGCACACACACTTAACACACACACACTTAACACACAAACACACACACACACATACACATTACCCAGAGGGACAGAGTGACATCAGATGTATGGTAGTTTTTTAATTTTCTATCATCCATATAGTGTTGTATAGTCATGAAACTATGCATATTTCCTCAGCATGACTTGTCTTCTATGTGTACATTTTGTTGAATTGTTTAGAACTTGCACTTAAAAAAATAAAAGACATTTACTGGTTCCTTTTTTACTATTATTTCAAAAAATCACCATGACAAAACCATTCAAGCTATCCAAAATTAATTCGCACCTGTTCTGTAAGATAAATTCTTTAAACAGTGGTAAAAGAGGATGTGGTGCTGATCCTTCAAGAGTCACTCCAAACTTATCTGTCCATAAAGCCTATAAAGAATTATTCTTAATATACAGTATTTCACAATACTTCAGCATATTATTCTAATTAAGTGAGGGTCATTTTATCACTAAAATACATATTATTTTTCTTTGAAAGATTTCTATAAATGATTTAAATCATACTTGTTTCTACAATAATTATTTAAAAGTAATCATATAGCGCCATCTGGTGGCCATTATTGGTACTAAGAATTGCAAGCTTGATTTATATGTTATGATAGTTTTAATTTTAAGCTGGCTCTTGAAAATGATAAAGCTATGAAACTTGCTGTGCTTCTTTCAAATGATGACTTCTACGTATATAAAAAATTATGAAGAGTTGGAATGAAGAATGTTAAAGATATAGTAAAATAACTATTGTATTTTTTTATGTTACTTTAATAAATCGGTATGGCCACACCATTTAAGGTATCCTAAACCCATTCGCAATTTAACATCTTCAGTATATTGGCATCATGTTGAAAAAGTTTGGTGTGAACTACTTTTGTCTTCTTGGAGGAGTATGATTTATTTACAGGCTGATTTGATCATAAATCCACAATAAAATTTCTGAGTTCTGTATCAATCTGTGTTGTTGTTTGTTTATTTTCATTTTTTTATTTTTCATAGGAAGATAACTGACCCTTTACTCTCCTTTTTAATAAATGTGCTTATAAACCAAGATCAAGCTATTTATAGCTGTATTTATAAGCTGCTTATTAATGACTATTTAAGTTGGGACAAGACTTTATAAAGCATGAACTGACTATTTACTAATGAGTGCAGTTATTATAAAGTGTTACCAATGCATTTACTAATGTTAACAAATTAGACATTATTTTACAGTGTTATAAAATCCTTTAATGACTTATAAGCATTTGTTAAAGTTCTGCTTGCATTACAGCTTAGTCTTGATTTGTGAACTGAACAGTTTTACTGTTACATCCATGAGATTATGTAAATTAAGATAAATGTCATGTCACAGGATGGAATAGGTCAGTATCAAATGAGATTGAAATTATTATTTGCAGCACAAATAAGTATTTTTAGAATTTTGTTTTTAATTCCTGAAACTGTCAGAAAAGGATAAGGCCTAAGAGATTTCTTAAGCTGTAATGAAAACAGCAATGTTAGCAAAAGCAACAAAAAATAACAATTTAAAATACATTTTTTTCTGGTGATTAAAGAGATGATTAAGTCTCTCTCTCTCTCTCTCTCTTTCTCTCTCTCATTGTGTCTGCCACTCAGCTCATGCCCATCCCCCACTCACAGACACACACACACACACTCAGTCAGCACACATACATTCCTCAAACAGAGGGACAGAGTGAGTTGAGATGTCTGACAGTTTTTTTTATTTTCTTTTAGTCATACAGTGTTGTAAAGTCATGAAACTATGCATATGTGCTCAGAATGATTTGATCTCTGTATGTTTTTTTTTTTAAGTGTTTGGAAGCTGCAATTTAAAAATACAAGACAATTAATGATTCCCTTTTTACTGTCATTACAAAAAATCACCACGACAAAACCGTTCAAGCTAACCAAAATCCGTTCGCAATTTAAGTTCCTCAATGTTTTTTCAACATGTAGACAAAGTTTGGTGAGTATAGTGAACATTTCCTGTGAGGAGTATGCATTAAATCAGAGCTCAATTTAAATATTCAAATCAAAATAGCCGACTTCCTGTTGGTCGTAGCTGATGACTGTGAATTAGAAAGTTGTCCGTCTTGAAAAGAACAATTTATGTACCAAGTTTGGTGTCTGTAGCTAAAACTAACCCCCCCCACTTTTGACAAAAGGTGGCGCTATAGAGTGCCTCCTTCACGCCCTTTTAAAAGCTTTTGCCATTGTCTAGCTATCACTAATACTGATATGTGTTTTGAGTTTCATGTAAATCTGAGCTTGTTGTCTGCCTCAAACTCACCATAACAGAACATTCAAGTTTGACACGTTGCCATGGCAACACTATATCAGATATCAATATCCCCACAACAGATTTACATCGGCCGTGTTTTGTCATTATTCTGATGAAGTTTTAAGTAAATAGAGTAAAAATAAGATGCTGAATTCAAAGCATTTGGAAAATGACACACTTCCTGCTGCCAGTTGGTGGCGCTATAATGTTGACTCTTAATAGTCACATATATACGATCAGTATCATACAACGAACAAACCAATGAAGTTTGATCAAATTCAGGAAATGTATGTGGATGTTATTAGACATTTCCTGTTTCTCATTTCTCGCCATAATTTCTACGCCTCGCCACGGGCAAACCGTTCGAGATATCAAAAATCCCCTCGCAATTTTTCATCCCCAATGTCTTGAGATCATGTTGACCGAGTTTGGTGGCAATCAAGTAAAAGACCTATGACAAGTATATCAAATTCCAGAGCATGCTTTTTATAAACAGCCCTAAATAGCTGACTTCCTGTTGGGCGGAGCCTATGACATAGAGTGCGAAAGTTGTTCGGCTCAATGAGATCTATAAGTGTACTGAGTTTCATATAAATACATGAAAGTGTGTGTGAGCTATGGTTCAAGATTTCTGACTGTGTTCCAGGGGGCGCTGTAGAGCCCCTGTGCCACGCCCGGGTCCCAGTCTCTGTGGCGTCCTGATGGCCGCAGATTCCAATGTGTGTGCCAATTTTCAAGAGTTTTTGAGCATGTTAAGGCCTCCAAAAACCCCCGGAAGGTTTAATAAAAAATAAAAAAAATAATAATAAGAAGAAGAATAATCCTTAGAAGAACAATAGGGCTCTTCGCCCCTTCGGGCTTGAGCCCTAATAAGAAGAAGAAATATAGCTGCAAGCAGCGATGGCGGGCTCAAGCCACCAATGCCATCGCCACCCCGGTGGCATCAGGTAAACTGTGCCCAGCGGGCACATGCATTCACAATATCCCTCTGGCAGTGTGGTTTTAAAAGATATGGCAGTTAAAGGGTTAATCCGAATCATCTAGACTTTAAAATCACATTCACAGAACAATATATATATATATATATATATATATATATATATATATATATATATATATATATATATATATATATATATATATATATAACTTTAGTAACACTTTACAATAAGATTCCATTTATAAACATTATGTTAACATGAACAATATTTATATAGCATTCATTCATGTCAGTTAATATTCCAAACTTAAACATTAAAACATTGTTTTATTGTGATTTTTTTCCAAGCACATTTTACCAATTCCAAACCATATCAATCTTAATAACTACCATTATTTTTTATTTAATCATTTATGAGTGCTATACAATACTCCAGGAAAGCTGGAAAAGAAAAACAGGTCAAGAAGAACTGACAAAAAGAATTGCAAAATAATTAGGAATTAATGTGAAAAAAGATTAATTTTTAGTCAATTCTGCAAGCCAGACTTTTCAGGAAAGGAGGTGGAATAAAAATGAGCTCCTAAATCTTAATCCTGGATTCTGGAAGATATATTCCTCAAACCATCGAACAAGAGGAGGTGGTGCTGGTCCTTCACGAGTCACTCTAATCAGTTCATAAAGCCTATATATAAAGCCTTAATATATAGTATTTCACAATACTTCATGGTATTCTAATTAAATAATTTTTTGGAATCTTAGATCTCTCAGAACCTGACGCCGAGTAATTCTGAGACTCCAGGAAAGTGTCAGTTCTGTAAAATGTTGGCGCTGGAGACTAAATGCTCCCTGATAGTTTCACACCTAATTCACTTAACACACACACAAACACACACACAAACACACACACACACACACACACACTACCCACTGTGACAGAGGGACAGAGTGACATCAGATCTATGATAGTTTTTTAATTTTCTATCATCCATATAGTGTTGTATAGTCATGAAACTATGCATATTTCCTCAGAATGACTTGTCTTCTATGTGTACATTTTTTTGAAGTGTTTAGAAGCTGCACTTAAAAAAATAAAAGACATTTACTGGTTACTTTTTTACTGTTATTTCAAAAAATCACCACGACAAAACCATTCAAGCTATCCAAAATTAATTTGCATCTGTTCTGTAAGATAAATTCTTTAAACAGTGGTAAAAGAGGATGTGGGGCTGAACCTTCAAGAGTCACTCAAAACGTGTCTGTCCATAAAGCCTATAAAGAATTATTCTTAATATACAGTTCACAATATTTCAGCTTGTTATTCTAATTAAGTGAGGGTCATTTTATCAGTAAAATACATAAAATTCATATTATTTTTCTTTGAAAGATTTCTATAAATGATTTAAATCATACTTGTTTCTACAATAATTATTTAAAAGTAATCCTATACCTCCATCTGGTGGCCATTATTGGTACTAAGAATTGCAAGCTTCATTTATAAGTTATGATAGTTTTAATTTTATGCTGGCTCTTGAAAATGATAAAGCTATTAAACTTACTGTGCTTCCTTCAAATGATGACTTCTACGTATATAAAAAAATATGAAGAGTTTGGAATGAATAAAATTAAAGATATAGTAAAATAACTATTGTATTTTTTTTATGTTACTTTAATAAATCGCTATGACCACACCATTTAAGCTATCCTAAACCCATTCACAATTTAACATCTCAGTATATTGGCTTCATGTTAAAAAAAGTTTGGTGTGAACTACTTGTGTCTTCTTGGAGGAGTATGAAATCATTTACAGGCTGATTTTATCATAAATCCACAATAGAATTTCTGAGTTCTGTATCAATCAGTGTTGTTGTTTGTTTATTTTTATTTTTTTATTTTTCATAGGAAGATAACTGACCCTTTACTCTCCTTTTTAACAAATGTGCTTATAAACCAAAAACAAGCTATTTATAGCTGTATTTATAAACTGCTTACTACTGACTATTAATATTGGGACAAGGCTTTATAAAGCATGAACTGACTATTTACTTTTTGAGTTTGAAATTATTATTTGCAGCACAAATAAGGTTTTTTAGGATTTTTAAAAATCCCTAAAACTGTCAGAAAAGGATAAGGCCTATTTCTATGTGAGTGGCTACATTTATTTGTTTTTATAACTATAATGCATAAACTATGAAATTATACAAAATGTATAAAAAAAAAGTACAACAGTTATTGTTTTCCAATGTTTTTTATTAATTTTTTTTTTTTTTTTTTTTTGGATTTACATTTAAAAAAATTAGCCTACTGCAATCATTCTAAACAGCTTGAATAAAACCTGTCAATATTTATTATAGACCACTGTAACTGTGTATAATCTAACAAACAAGTTTATTATGAAAATAAAAGTGTGTACACCAGAAAAATTGGACGATAAAGAAATTGCTAACAATAGTATAATAGATCATGTTTTATGTTTTTAGGCGTTTAGATGCAGAAATGGACAAATAAAATGTAAAATAAAATGTAATTGATTTAATTAAATATAGATTAATTCTTGTTAGAGCGAAATAATAAATACATACGTACACACATTAAAAAAAGCAGCCAAGATGAATGAGTTTCATTTTTTTTATAGATTCAAATTGAAGACAGAAGCAGCTGGTATATGCGGTCACTTAATATTCAAATCCAGTAGATCCACTTCAGATTTATTTCTCTACAGTTTATGTTCAATTGGCTGTTTTCGTTCATATTCGCCAAGCTATTTTGAAATAATCTTGTCCGTTATGTGTTCGTTCGTACGACGAAAGGCAGAATCCTGCAGCTCGAGAGATATGTTATTCTGCCAGTCGCGGTGTCAAATAGTCTTTCACACTTAAACGAGTCACAAACACCTGCATTTAGCTCTTGCAGTGTTACAATGGGTTTATTGTGTGCATTTGTGGTAATATTTTATTTAAAAAAGCTCTTAAACAAGAATAAATTCGTTTGTTTTGAGCTCGACACTGTAAGCGCTGATCGGAGCGGTGATTTCAGACAGGCAGCCGCGAATATTTAATTTTCACACAAACAGTTCAAAAACATCTGAATTTAGCTCTTGGTGTGTTCTAATTGGTTGATTGTGTGATATCGCTGTAATAATTTATTTTTAAAAGCTTTAAAACAGGAATAAATTCGTTTTTTCTGAGCTCTTTACTCCAGACGCTCGTGATCAGAGCGGTGATTCATCTCTCCTATTTCTCACGTATCTCTGGCCAGAAATTATTTATCCATGAGCCCTGAACCGGTAATAATCAGATATGTTGGTTTAGCTTGTCAGTGTGAATTAAATCTAAGTATGTATTTGTATTTTTAACCGATTTAAAAGTGAAAGTAAAAGTCCGGTAATTGCACCTGTAGGGGCGCTATTTCTCTCAGACAATGGAAGTCTGAAGCACATATACTCAAACAGAGGGACAGAGTGAGATGAGATGTCTGACAGTTTTTTAATTTTCTGTTATCCATACAGTGTTGTAAAGTCGTGAAACTATCCATATTTACTCAGAATGACTTTTTTTCTGTATGAAAAAAGGTTTTGAAGTGTTTGGAATTTAAAAATGCAGGACAATTAATAATTCCATTTTTATTGTCATTTAAAAAAATCACCATGACAAAACCGTTCAGCTATCCAAAATCCATTGGCAATTTAAGTTGTTTAAAATGTTTTGGCATCATGTAGACAAAGTTTGGTGTGTATAGTGTTACTCTCCTCTGAGCAGTATGCATTAATTCACAGCTAAATGTAAAAAAAAAATCCACATTCAAATCAAAATAGCTGACTTCCTGTTGATCGTAGCTGATGACTGTGAATTAGAAAGTTGTCCGTGTTGATAAGAACAATTTTTGTACCGAGTTTGGTGTCTGTAGCTAAAACTAACCCCCCCACTTTTGACAAAAGGTGGCGCTATAGAGTGCCTCTTCCACGCCCTTTTAAAAGCTTTTTCCATTGTCTAGCTATCAAGAATACTGATATGTGTTTTGAGTTTCATGTAAATCTGAGGTTGTTATCTGCCTCAAAATCACCATAACAGAATATTCAAGTTTGACACGTTGCCATGGCAACAATATATAAGATATCAATATCCCCACAACAGATTTACATCGGCCATGTTTTGTCATTATTCTGATGAAGTTTGAAGCAAATCGAGTAAAAATAAGATGCTGAATTCAAAGCATTTTGAAAATGACTCACTTCCTGCTGCCAGTTGGTGGCGCTATAACGTTGACTCTTAATAATCACATATATACGATCGGTATCATACATCGAACAAACCGATGAAGTTTGATCAAACTCAGGCAATGTATGTGGATGTTATTAGGCATTTCCTGTTTCTCACTTTTTGCCCTAATTTCAACGCCTCGCCACGGGCAAACCGTTCGAGATATAAAAAATCCCCTCGCAATTTTTCATCCCCAATGTCTTGAGATCATGTTCACCGAGTTTGGTGGCAATCATGTAAAAAACCTATGACAAGTATATCAAATTCCAGAACATGCTTTTTTTAAACAGCCATGAATAGCTGACTTCCTGTTGGGCGGAGCCTTTGACATAGAGCGCGAAAGTTGTTCAGCTCAATGAGATCTACAAGTGTACTGAGTTTCATATAAATATATGCAAGTGTGTGTGAGCTATGGTTCAAGATTTCTGACTGTGTTCCAGGGGGCGCTGTAGAGCCCCTGTGCCACGCCCGGGTCCCAGTCTCTGTGGCGTCCTGATGGCCGCAGATTCCAATGTGTGTGCCAATTTTCAAGAGTTTTTGAGCATGTTAAGGCCCCCAAAAACCCCCGGAAGGTTTAATAAAAAATAAAAAAAATAATAATAATTAAAGCTGCAAGCAGCGATGAACGGGCCCTCGCACCCGGGCTCACCGCCATCGTGTGGCTTTAGTAAAAAGGTGAACTTTGAGAAATATGCATTTAAACTCATAAATATAAGTGCAATATATCAAAGTTTATTCCATATGTGTGCCAATCTTCCTGTTGCCAGCAGGTGGCGCTATCGTTATAATGGAGTATTGGCCTTCAGATGTGTTCAAGCCAGGACCCTTATCACACATGTGAAGTTTGGGCAAGATCGGACATTTTATGCCTGAGTTATAACATCTTTTATTCCCATGGCGAGACATCGAACTTCGTCATGGCGACATGGACATGCCTTTTAACAAAAATTCAAGATCTTCACAACTAAACATCACACAGGTCTTTAGATTAGACTGACCACAAAAAAGACATTGATGTCATAAAATTTCTAGGAGTAGTTTGTCACAGTGTAAAATATGTCACTTCCAGTTGCCAATAGGTGGCGCTATGACTATAACTGAATATTGGCATGTAGATCTTTTCAGGTGAAGAGTCTTAACAAAAATGTAAAGTTTGGGGCGGATTGGACATTGTATGTATGAGTTATAGCACCATCATTTTTCACGGCGAATCATCGAAATTTGTCAGGCCGCCATGGACACGCCCTTTAACGAAACCTCAATTCCTTCGCAATTTAAAATGGCAAAGGGCTTTAGATTACACTGACCAAGTTTGGTGTTGATCTGAATAAATCTCTAGGAGGAGTTCGTTAAAATACAACCCCTGAAAATGACAAAAACAACACCAATTTTGCAGGGAAAATTAAAAATAACCGACTTCCTGTTGGGATTCGGATTTCGTACCAAGAGACTTTTTTGTAGCTATTGGTGTGTTACATATGTTTACCGATTTTCGTACATGTATATGACATGTAGCTCGAGGCGCACTCCATTGAAAATGTATAGGTGGCGCTATCGAGCCATTTTGCCACACCCAATGGAATATTAGCCTCCAGATGTGTTCAGGTCAGTACTCTTATCAAACATTTGAAGTTTGGGCAAGATCTGATATTTTATGACTGAGTTACAGCAACTTCTACTCCCATGGCGAGACATCGAACTTTGACATGGCGCCATGGACACGCCCTTTAACGAAAACTCAAGATCTTCTCAATTTAACATCGTACAGGCCTTTAGATTAGACTGACGACAAAAAAGACATTGATGTCAAAAATTTCTAGGAGTAGTTTGTCGCAGCGTAAAATATGTCACTTCCTGTTGCCAATAGGTGGCGCTATGACTATAACTGAATATGGTCATGTCAAACTGTTCAGGACAGGAGTCTCATCCAACATGTGAAGTTTGGGGCAGATTGGTCATTGTATGTCTGAGTTATAGCAACTTCCTGTTTCATGGCGAATCATCGAAATTCGCCAGGCCGCCACACACAGGCCCTTCAATGAAAACTCAAAAGCTTCGCAATTTAACATCGCAAAGGCCTTTAGATTAGGCATACCAAATTTGGTGTTGATCTGAATTAATCTCTAGGAGGAGTTCGTTAAAATACAACGCATGGAAATGACAAAAATGACACAAAATTTGCTCATAATATTAGAAATAACCGACTTCCTGTTGGGTTTCGGATTTTGCTCCAAGAGACTTTTTTGTAGGTATTGGAGAGTTACATGTGTATACCGATTTTCATACATGTACATGAAACGTAGCTCGAGGCGCACACCGTTGAACGTGTATAGGTGGCGCTGTTGAGCCATTTTGGCACACCCACTTCTGAAACCCATATCAGACGTAAATTTTCGCCAGTTCTGAGGTGTGTGCAAAGTTTCAGGACTTTTCGAGCATGTTTAGGCCCTCAAAAATGCGATTCATCTTAGAGAAGAAGAATAATAATAATAATTAAAGCTGCAAGCAGCGATGAACGGGCCCTCGCACCCGGGCTCACCGCCATCGTGTGGCTTTAGTAAAAAGGTGAACGTTGAGAAATATGCATTTAAACTCATAAATATAAGTGCAATATATCAAAGTTTATTCCATATGTGTGCCAATCTTCCTGTTGCCAGCAGGTGGCGCTATCGTTATAATGGAATATTGGCCTTCAGATGTGTTCAAGCCAGGACCCTTATCACACATGTGAAGTTTGGGCAAGATCGGACATTTTATACCTGAGTTATAACATCTTTTATTTCCATGGCGAGACATCGAACTTCGTCATGGCGACATGGACATGCCTTTTAACAAAAATTCAAGATCTTCACATCTAAACATCACACAGGTCTTTAGATTAGACTGACCACAAAAAAGACATTGATGTCATAAAATTTCTAGGAGTAGTTTGTCACAGTGTAAAATATGTCACTTCCAGTTGCCAATAGGTGGCGCTATGACTATAACTGAATATTGGCTTGTAGATCTGTTCAGGTGAAGAGTCTTAACAAAAATGTGAAGTTTGGGGCGGATTGGACATTGTATGTGTGAGTTATAGCACCATCATTTTTCACGGCGAATCATCGAAATTTGTCAGGCCGCCATGGACACGCCCTTTAACGAAACCTCAATTCCTTCGCAATTTAAAATGGCAAAGGGCTTTAGATTACACTGACCAAGTTTGGTGTTGATCTGAATAAATCTCTAGGAGGAGTTCGTTAAAATACAACCCCTGAAAATGACAAAAACAACACCAATTTTGCAGGGAAAATTAAAAATAACCGACTTCCTGTTGGGATTCGGATTTCGTACCAAGAGACTTTTTTGTAGCTATTGGTGTGTTACATATGTTTACCGATTTTCGTACATGTATATGACATGTAGCTCGAGGCGCACTCCATTGAAAATGTGTAGGTGGCGCTATAGAGCCATTTTGCCACACCTGATGGAATTTTGGCCTTCAGATGTGTTCAGGCCAGGACTCTTATCAAACATTTGAAGTTTGGGCAAGATCCGATATTTTATGACTGAGTTACAGCAACTTCTACTCCCATGGCGAGACATCGAACTTTGACATGGCGCCATGGACACGCCCTTTAACGAAAACTCAAGATCTTCTCAATTTAACATCGTACAGGCCTTTAGATTAGACTGACGACAAAAAAGACATTGATGTCAAAAATTTCTAGGAGTAGTTTGTCGCAGCGTAAAATATGTCACTTCCTGTTGCCAATAGGTGGCGCTATGACTATAACTGAATATGGTCGTGTCAAACTGTTCAGGACAGGAGTCTCATCCAACATGTGAAGTTTGGGGCAGATTGGTCATTGTATGTCTGAGTTATAGCAACTTCCTGTTTCATGGCGAATCATCGAAATTCGCCAGGCCGCCACACACAGGCCCTTCAACGAAAACTCAAAAGCTTCGCAATTTAATATCGCAAAGGCCTTTAGATTAGGCATACCAAATTTGGTGTTGATCTGAATTAATCTCTAGGAGGAGTTCGTTAAAATACAACGCATGGAAATGACAAAAATGACACAAAATTTGCTCATAATATTAGAAATAACCGACTTCCTGTTGGGTTTCGGATTTTGCTCCAAGAGACTTTTTTGTAGGTATTGGAGAGTTACATGTGTATACCGATTTTCATACATGTACATGAAACGTAGCTCGAGGCGCACACCGTTGAACGTGTATAGGTGGCGCTGTTGAGCCATTTTGGCACACCCACTTCTGAAACCCATATCAGACGTAAATTTTCGCCAGTTCTGAGGTGTGTGCAAAGTTTCATGACTTTTCGAGCATGTTTAGGCCCTCAAAAATGCGATTCATCTTAGAGAAGAAGAATAATAATAATAATTAAAGCTGCAAGCAGCGATGAACGGGCCCTCGCACCCGGGCTCACCGGCAGCGAGTGGCTTTACTAAATAGGTGAGCGGTGAGAAATATGCATTTAAACTCATAAATATAAGTGGAATAAATCAAAGTTATTCCATATATGTGCCAATCTTCCTGTTGCCAGCAGGTGGCACTATCCTTATAATGGAATATTGGCCTTCAGTTGTGTTCAGGGCAGGACTCTTATCGAACATGTGAAGTTTGGGGAAGATCGAACATTTTATGCCTGAGTTACAACAACTTCCTTTACTGTGGCGAGACAACAAATTTTGTCATGGCGCCATGGACACGCCCTTTAAAAAAAAACAAGATCTGCATAATTTAGCATTGCACATGCCTTTATATTAGACTGACCACAAAAAAAAAAAAAAATTAATGTCATACTATTTCTAGGAGCAGTTTGTCGCAGCGTAAAACATGTCACTTCCTGTTGCCAGCAGGTGGCGCTATGACTATAACTGAATATGGGCATGTAGATCTGTTAAGGGCAGAAGTCTTATATAACATGTGAAGTTTGGGGCAGATTGGACATTGTATGACTGAGTTACAGTAACTTCCTTTTTCATGGCGAAACATTGAAATTTGTCAGGCCGCCATGGACACGCCCTTTAACGAAACCTCAAGATCTTCGCAATTTAACATCGTAAAGCCCTTTAGATTTAACTGACCAAGTTTGGTGTTGATCTGAATAAATCTGTAGGAGGAGTTCGTTAAAGTACAACCCTTGAAAATGGCAAAAACAACGCCAATTTTGCAGAGAAAATTCGAAATAACCGACTTCCTGTTGGGATTCGGATTTCGTGTGAAGAGACTTTTTTGTAGGTATTGCTGTGTTACATGTGTATACCGATTTTTGTACATGTACGTGAAACATAGCTAGAGTCGCACTCTGTTGAAAGTGTATAGGTGGCGCTATCGAGCCATTTTGCCACACCTGATGGAATTTTGGCCTTCAGATGTGTTCAGGCCAGGACTCTTATCACACATGTGCAGTTTGGGGAAGATCGGACATTTTATGCCTGAGTTATAACATCTTTTATTCCCATGGCGAGACATCGAACTTCGTGACGGCGCCATGGACACGCCTTTTAACGAAAACTCAAGATCTTCACAACTTAACATCGCACAGGCCTTTAGATTAGACTGACCACAAAAAAGACATTGATGTCATAAAATTTCTAGGAGTAGTTCTTCGCAGCATAAAATATGACACTTCCTGTTGCCAATAGGTGGCGCTATGACTATAACTGCATATGGGCATGTCAATCTATTCTGTTCCAGAGTCTTATCAACCATGTGAAGTTTGGGGCAGATTGGACATTGTATGTCTGAGTTATAGCAACTTCATTTTTAATGGCGAGTCATCGAAATTCGCCAGGCCGCCACGGACACGCCCTTCAACGAAAACTCAAAATCTTCGCAATTTAACATCGCAAAGGCCTTTAGATTAGGCATACCAAATTTGGTGTTGATTTGAAAAAATCTCTAGGAGGAGTTCGTTAAAATACAACGCATGGAAATGGCAAAAATGACACAAAATTTGCTCATAATATTAAAAATAACCGACTTCCTGTTGGGTTTAGAATTTTGCTCCAAGAGTCTTTTTTGTAGGTATTCATGTGTTACATGTGTGTACCAATTTTCATACATGTACGTGAAATGTAGCTCGAGGCGCACACCGCTGAACGTGCATAGGTGGCGCTGTCGAGCCATTTTACCACGCCCACTTCTGAAACCCATATCAGACGTAAATTTTCGCCAGTTCGGAGGCGTGTGCAAAATTTGGTGACTTTTTGAGCATGTTTAGGCCCTCAAAAATGCGATTCATTTTGGAGAAGCGGAATAATAATAATAATAAACGGAGCAATTCCAATAGGGTCCTCACACCATCGGTGCTCGGGCCCTAATTAAAGCTGCAAGCAGCGATGAACGGGCCCTCGCACCCGGGCTCACCACCAGCGAGTTGCTTTAGTAAAAAGGTGAACGGTGAGAAATATGCATTTAATGTCATAAATATAAGTGGAATATATCAAAGTATATCCCATATATGTGCCAATCTTACCGTTGCCAGCAGGTGGTGCTATCATTATAATGGAATATTGGCCTTCAGATGTGTTCAGGCCAGGACTCTTATAAAACATGTGAAGTTTGGGGAAGATTTAACATTTTATGCTTGAGTTACAACAACTTCTCTTGCTGTGGCAAGACATCAAATTTTGTCATGGCGCCATGGAAACGCCCTTTAACAAAAACTCAAGATCTCCAAAAGTTAACATTGCACAGGCCTTTAGATTAGACTGACCACAAAATATATGTTAATCTCAAAAAAATTATAGGAGTAGTTTGTCGCAGCGTAAAACATGTCACTTCCTGTTGCCAATAGGTGGCGCTATGACTATAACTGAATGTGGGCATGTAGATCTGTTAAGGGCAGAAGTTTTATCTAACATGTGAAGTTTGGGGCAGATTGGACATTGTATGTCTGAGTTACAGCAACTTCCTTTTTCATGGCGAAACATCGAAATTTGTCAGGCAGCCATGGACACGCCCTTTAACGAAATCTAAAGATCTTCGCAATTTAACATCGCAAAGGGCTTAAGATTACACTGACCAAGTTTGTTGTTGATCTGAATAAATCTCTAGGAGGAGTTCGTTAAAAAGTACAACCCCTGAAAATGGCAAAAACAACGCCAATTTTGCAGAGAAAATTCTAAATAACCGACTTCCTGTTGGGATTCGGATTTCGTGCAAAGAGACTTTTTTGTAGGTATTGCTGTGTTACATGTGTATACCAATTTTTGTACATGTACGTGAAACATAGCTCGAGGCGCACTCTGTTGAAAGTGTATAGGTGGCGCTATCGAGCCATTTTGCCACACCTGATGGAATTTTGGCCTTCAGATGTGTTCAGGCCAGGACTCTTATCACACATGTGCAGTTTGGGGAAGATCGGACATTTTATGCCTGAGTTATAACATCTTTTATTCCCATGGCAAGACATCAAACTTCGTGACGGCACCATGGACACGCCTTTTAACGAAAACTCAAGATCTTCACAACTTAACATCGCACAGGCCTTTAGATTAGACTGACCATAATAAAGACATTGATGTCATAAAATTTCTAGGAGTAGTTCTTCGCAGCATAAAATATGACACTTCCTGTTGCCAATAGGTGGCGCTATGACTATAACTGCATATGGGCATGTCAATCTATTCTGTTCCAGAGTCTTATCAACCATGTGAAGTTTGGGGCAGATTGGACATTGTATGTCTGAGTTATAGCAACTTCATTTTTCATGGCGAGTCATCGAAATTCGCCAGGCCGCCACGGACACGCCCTTCAATGAAAACTCAAAATCTTCGCAATTTAACATCGCAAAAACCTTTAGATTAGGCATACCAAATTTGGTGTTGATTTGAAGAAATCTCTAGGAGGAGTTCGTTAAAATACAACGCATGGAAATGGCAAAAATGACACAAAATTTGCTCATAATATTAAAAATAACCGACTTCCTGTTGGGTTTAGAATTTTGCTCCAAGAGTCTTTTTTGTAGGTATTGATGTGTTACATGTGTGTACCGATTTTCATACATGTACGTGAAATGTAGCTCGAGGCGCACACCGCTGAACGTGCATAGGTGGCGCTGTCGAGCCATTTTACCACGCCCACTTCTGAAACCCATATCAGACGTAAATTTTCGCCAGTTCGAAGGCGTGTGCAAAATTTGGTGACTTTTTGAGCATGTTTAGGCCCTCAAAAATGCGATTCATTTTGGAGAAGCGGAATAATAATAATAATAAACGGAGCAATTCCAATAGGGTCCTCACACCATCGGTGCTCGGGCCCTAATAATAATAATAAAAAACAAAGCAGATACAAGAGGGTCCTCGCACCTCGGTGCTCGGGCCCTAATAATAATAAACAAAGCAGATACAAGAGGGTCCTCACACCATCGGTGCTCGGGCCCTAATTAAAGCTGCAAGCAGCGATGAACGGGCCCTCGCACCCGGGCTCACCGGCAGCGAGTGGCTTTAGTTAATAGGTGAACGGTGAGAAATATGCGTTTAAACTCATAAATACAAGTAGAATATATCAATGTTTATTCCATATATGTGCCAATCTTCCTGTTGCCAGCAGGTGGCGCTATCATTATAATGGAATATTGGCCTTCAGATGTGTTCAGGGCAGGACTTTTATCGAACATGTGAGGTTTGTGGAGGATTGGACATTTTATGCCTGAGTTACAACAACATCCTATTTCATGGCGAAACATCGAAATTTGTCAGGCCGCCATGGACACGCCCTTTAACGAAACCTCAAGATCTTCGCAATTTAAGATCGCAAAAGGCTTTAGATTACACTGACCAAGTTTGGTGTTGATCTGAATAAATATCTAGGAGGAGTTCGTTGAAGTACAACCCCTGAAAATGGCCAAAACAACACTAATTTTGCAGAGAAAATTCGAAATAACTGACTTCCTGTTGGGATTCGGATTTCGTACCAATATACTTTTTTGTAGATATTGGTGTGTTACATGTGTGTACCGATTTTCGTACATGTACGTGAAACATAGCTTGAGGCGCACTCCGTTTAAAGTGTATACGCACTCCGTTGAAAGTGTATAGGTGGCGATATCGAGCCATTTTGCCACACTCGATGGAATATTGGCCTTCAGATCTGTTCAGGCCAGGACCCTTATCACACAAGTGAAGTTTGGGCAAGATCGGACATTTTATGCCTGAGTTATAACATCTTTTATTCCCATGGCGAGACATCGAACTTCATCACGGCGCCATGGACACACCTTTTAACAAAAACTCAAGATCTTCACAACTAAACATCACACAGGTCTTTAGATTAGATTGACCACAAAAAAGACATTGATGTCATAAAATTTCTAGGAGTAGTTTGTCGCAGTGTAAAATATGTAACTTCCTGTTGCCAATAGGTGGCGCTATGACTATAACTGAATATTGGCATGTAGATCTGTTCAGGTCAAGAGTCTTATCCAACATTTGAAGTTTGGGGCAGATTGGACATTGTATGTCTGAGTTACAGCAACTTCCTTTTTCATGGCGAAACATCGAAATTTGTCAGGCCGCCATGGACACGCCCTTTAACGAAACCTCAAGATCTTCGCAATTTAACATCACAAAGGCCTTTAGATTACATTGAAGAAGTTTGGTGTTGATCTGAATAAATCTCTAGGAGGAGTTCGTTAAAGTACAACCCCTGAAAATGGCAAAAACAACGCCAATTTTGAAGGGAAAATTCTAAATAACCGACTTCCTGTTGGGATCCGGATTTCGTACCAAGAGACTTTTTTGTAGGTATTGGAGTGTTACATGTGTGTACCAATTTTTGTACATGTACGTGAAACATAGCTCGAGGCGCACTCCGTTTAAAGTGTATAGGTGGCGCTATCGAGCCATTCTGCCACACCCGGTGGAATATTGGCCTGCAGATCTGTTCAGGCCAGGACTCTTATCACACATGTGAAGTTTGGGGAAGATCGGACATTTTATGCCTGAGTTATAACATCTTTTATTCCCATGGCGAGACATCGAACTTCGTTGCGGCGCCATGAACAAGCCTTTTAACGAAAACTCAAGATCTTCACAACTGAACATGGCACAGGCCTTTAGATTAGACTGACCACAAAAAAGACATTGATGTCATAAAATTTGTAGGAGTAGTTCGTCGCAGCGTAAAATATGTCACTTCCTGTTGCCAATAGGTGGCGCTATGACTATAACTGAATATGGGCATGTCAATCTGTTCAGGTTCGGAGTCTCATCAAACATGTGATGTTTGGGGCAGATTGGACATTGTATGTGTGAGTTATAGCAACTTCATTTTTCATGGCGAATCATCGAAATTCGCCAGGCCGCCACGGACACGCCCTTCAACGAAAACTCAAGATCTTCGCAATTTAACATCGCTAAGGCCTTTAGATTAGGCATACCAAATTTGGTGTTGATTTGAAGAAATCTCTAGGAGGAGTTCGTTAAAATACAACACATGGAAATGACCAAAATTACACAAAAAATGCTCATAATATTAAAAATAACCGACTTCCTGTTGGGTTTAGAATTTCGCTCCAAGAGTCTTTTTTGTAGGTATTGGTGTGTTACATATGTGTGCCAATTTTCGTGCATGTACGTGAAACATAGCTTGAAGGCTGTTGATTTTCTTGGTATAGGTGGCGCTGTCGAGCCATTTTGCCACACCCTCTTCTGAATCCTATATCACACGAAAATTTTCACCAGGTTTGACGCGTGTGCAAAGTTTCATGACTTTTTGAGCATGTTAAAGCCCTCAAAAATGCGATTCATTCGGGAGAAGAAGAAGAAGAAGAATAATAATAATAATTAAAGCTGCAAGCAGCGATGAACGGGCCCTCGCACCCGGGCTCACCGGCAGCGAGTGGCTTTAGTTAATAGGTGAACGGTGAGAAATATGCGTTTAAACTCATAAATATAAGTAGAATATATCAATGTTTATTCCATATATGTGCCAATCTTCCTGTTGCCAGCAGGTGGCGCTATCATTATAATGGAATATTGGCCTTCAGATGTGTTCAGGGCGGGACTTTTATCGAACATGTGAGGTTTGGGGAGGATTGGACATTTTATGCCTGAGTTACAACAACATCCTATTTCATGGCGAAACAATGAAATTTGTCAGGCCGCCATGGACACGCCCTTTAACGAAACCTCAAGATCTTCGCAATTTAAGATCGCAAAAGGCTTTAAATTACACTGACCAAGTTTGGTGTTGATCTGAATAAATATCTAGGAGGAGTTCGTTAAAGTACAACCCCTGAAAATGGCCAAAACAACACTAATTTTGCAGAGAATATTCCAAATAACTGACTTCCTGTTGGGATTCGGACTTCGTACCAAGAGACTTTTTCGTAGATATTGGTGTGTTACATATGTGTACCGATTTTTGTACATGTACGTGAAACATAGCTCAAGGCGCACTCCGTTTAAAGTGTATACGCACTCCGTTGAAAGTGTATAGGTGGCGCTATTGAGCCATTTTGCCACACTCGATGGAATATTGGCCTTCAGATCTGTCCAGGCCAGGACCCTTATCACACAAGTGAAGTTTGGGCAAGATCGGACATTTTATGCCTGAGTTATAACATCTTTTATTCCCATGGCGAGACATTGAACTTCATCACGGCGCCATGGACACACCTTTTAACAAAAACTCAAGATCTTCACAACCAAACATCACACAGGTCTTTAGATTAGACTGACCACAAAAAAGACATTGATGTCATAAAATTTCTAGGAGTAGTTTGTCGCAGTGTAAAATATGTAACTTCCTGTTGCCAATAGGTGGCGCTATGACTATAACTGAATATTGGCATGTAGATCTGTTCAGGTCAAGAGTCTTATCCAACATGTGAAGTTTGGGGCAGATTGGACATTGTATGTCTGAGTTACAGCAACTTCCTTTTTCATGGCGAAACATCGAAATTTGTCAGGCCGCCATGGACCCGCCCTTTAACGAAACCTCAAGTCCTTCGCAATTTATTATCGCAAAGGGCTTTAGATTACACTGACCAAGTTTGGTGTTGATCTGAATAAATCTCTAGGAGGAGTTCGTTAAAGTACAACCCCTGAAAATGGCAAAAACAACAGCAATTTTGAAGGGAAAATTCAAAATAACCGACTTCCTGTTGGGATCCGGATTTCGTACCAAGAGACTTTTTTGTAGGTATTGGAGTGTTACATGTGTGTACCAATTTTTGTACATGTACGTGAAACATAGCTCGAGGCGCACTCCGTTGAAAGTGTATAGGTGGCGCTATAGAGCCATTCTGCCACACCCGGTGGAATATTGGCCTGAAGATCTGTTCAGGCCAGGACTCTTATCACACATGTGAAGTTTGGGGTAGATCGGACATCTTATGCCTGAGTTATAACATCTTTTATTCGCATGGCGAGACATCGAACTTCGTCGCGGCGCCATGAACAAGCCTTTTAACGAAAACTCAAGATCTTCACAACTGAACATCGCACAGGCCTTTAGATTAGACTGACCACAAAAAAGACATTGATGTCATAAAATTTCTAGGAGTAGTTCGTCGCAGCGTAAAATATGTCACTTCCTGTTGCCAATAGGTGGCGCTATGACTATAACTTAATATGGGCATGTCAATCTGTTCAGGTTCGGAGTCTCATCAAACATGTGAAGTTTGGGGCAGATTGGTCATTGTATGTGTGAGTTATAGCAACTTCATTTTTCATGGCGAATCATCGAAATTCGCCAGGCCGCCACGGACACGCCCTTCAACGAAAAGTCAGGATCTTCGCAATTTAACATCGCAAAGGCCTTTAGATTAGGCATACCAAATTTGGTGTTGATTTGAAGAACTCTCTAGGAGGAGTTCGTTAAAATACAACACATGGAAATGACCAAAATTACACAAAATATGCTCATAATATTAAAAATAACCGACTTCCTGTTGGGTTTAGAATTTCGCTCCAAGAGTCTTTTTTGTAGGTATTGGTGTGTTACATATGTGTGCCAATTTTCGTGCATGTACGTGAAACATAGCTGGAAGGCTGTTGATTTTCTTGGTATAGGTGGCGCTGTCGAGCCATTTTGCCACACCCTCTTCTGAATCCTATATCAGATGAAAATTTTCACCAGGTTTGACGAGTGTGCAAAGTTTCATGACTTTTTGAGCATGTTAAAGCCCTCAAAAATGCGATTCATTCGGGAGAAGAAGAAGAAGAAGAAGAAGAAGAATAATAATAATAAAAAACAAAGCAGATACAAGAGGGTCCTCGCACCTCGGTGCTCGGGCCCTAATAATAATAATAATAATAATAATAAACAAAGCAGATACAAGAGGGTCCTCACACCATCGGTGCTCGGGCCCTAATTAAAGCTGCAAGCAGCGATGAACGGGCCCTCGCACCCGGGCTCACCGCCATCGTGTGGCTTTAGTAAAAAGGTGAACGTTGAGAAATATGCATTTAATGTCCTAAATATAAGTGGAATATATCAAAGTATATCCCATATATGTGCCAATCTTACCGTTGCCAGCAGGTGGCGCTATCATTATAATGGAATATTGGCCTTCAGATGTGTTCAGGCCAGGACTCTTATCAAACATGTGAAGTTTGGGGAAGATTGAACATTTTATGCTTGAGTTACAACAACTTCTCTTGCTGTGGACAAGACATCAAATTTTGTCATGGCGCCATGGAAACGCCCTTTAACAAAAACTCAACATCTCCAAAAGTTAACATTGCACAGGCCTTTAGATTAGACTGACCACAAAATATATGTTAATCTCAAAAAAATTATATGAGTAGTTTGTCGCAGCGTAAAACATGTCACTTCCTGTTGCCAATAGGTGGCGCTATGACTATAACTGAATGTGGGCATGGAGATCTGTTAAGGGCAGAAGTTTTATCTAACATGTGAAGTTTGGGGCAGATTGGACATTGTATGTCTGAGTTACAGCAACTTCCTTTTTCATGGCGAAACATCGAAATTTGTCAGGCCGCCATGGACACACCCTTTAACGAAATCTAAAGATCTTCGCAATTTAACATCGCAAAGGGCTTAAGATTACACTGACAAGGTTTGGTGTTGATCTGAATAAATCTCTAGGAGGAGTTCGTTAAAGTACAACCCCTGAAAATGGCCAAAAAAACGCCAATTTTGCAGAGAAAATTCTAAATAACCGACTTCCTGTTGGGATTCGGATTTCATACCAAGAGACTTTTTTGTAGGTATTGCTGTGTTACATGTGTATACCGATTTTTGTACATGTACGTGAAACATAGCTCGAGGCGCACTCTGTTGAAAGTGTATAGGTGGCGCTATCGAGCCATTTTGCCACACCTGATGGAATTTTGGCCTTCAGATGTGTTCAGGCCAGGACTCTTATCACACATGTGCAGTTTGGGGAAGATCGGACATTTTATGCCTGAGTTATAACATCTTTTATTCCCATGGCGAGACATCGAACTTCGTGACGGCGCCATGGACACGCCTTTTAACGAAAACTCAAGATCTTCACAACTTAACATCGCACAGGCCTTTAGATTAGACTGACCACAAAAAATACATTGATGTCATAAAATTTCTAGGAGTAGTTCATCGCAGTGTAAAATATGTCACTTCCTGTTGCCAATAGGTGGCGCTATGACTATAACTGAATATGGGCATGTCAATCTGTTCAGGTCAGGAGTCTTATCAAACATGTGAAGTTTGGGGCAGATTGGTCATTGTATGTCTGAGTTATAGCAACTTCCTGTTTCATGGCGAATCATCGAAATTCGCCAGGCCGCCACGGACACGCCCATTAACGAAAACTCAAAAGCTTCGCAATTTAACATCGCAAAGGCCTTCAGATTAGGCATACCAAATTTGGTGTTGATCTGAATGAATCTCTAGGAGGAGTTCGTTAAAATACAACGCATGGAAATGACAAAAATGACACAAAATTTGCTCATAATATTAGTAATAACCGACTTCCTGTTGGGTTTCGGATTTTGCTCCAAGAGACTTTTTTGTAGGTATTGGAGAGTTACATGTGTACACCGATTTTCATACATGTACATGAAACGTAGCTCGAGGCGCACACCGTTGAACGTGTATAGGTGGCGCTGTTGAGCCATTTTACCACACCCACTTCTGAAACCCATATCAGACGTAAATTTTCGCCAGTTCTGAGGTGTGTGCAAAGTTTCATGACTTTTCGAGCATGTTTAGGCCCTCAAAAATGCGATTCATTTTGGAGAAGAAGAATAATAATAATAATAATAATAATAATTAAAGCTGCAAGCAGCGATGAACGGGCCCTCGCACCCGGGCTCACCGCCATCGTGTGGCTTTAGTAAAAAGGTGAACGTTGAGAAATATGCATTTAATGTCCTGAATATAAGTGGAATATATCAAAGTATATCCCATATATGTGCCAATCTTACTGTTGCCAGCAGGTGGCGCTATCATTATAATGGAATATTGGCCTTCAGATGTGTTCAGGCCAGGAGTCTTATCAAACATGTGAAGTTTGCGGAAGATTGAACATTTTATGCTTGAGTTACAATAACTTCTCTTGCTGTGGCAAGATATCAAATTTTGTCATGGCGCCATGGAAACGCCCTTTAACAAAAACTCAAGATCTCCAAAAGTTAACATTGCACATGCCTTTAGATTAGACTGACCACAAAATATATGTTAATCTCAAAAAAATTATAGGAGTAGTTTGTCGCAGCGTAAAACATGTCACTTCCTGTTGCCAATAGGTGGCGCTATGACTATAACTGAATGTGGGCATGTAGATCTGTTAAGGGCAGAAGTTTTATCTAACATGTGAAGTTTGGGGCAGATTGGACATTGTATGTCTGAGTTACAGCAACTTCCTTTTTCATGGCGAAACATCGAAATTTGTCAGGCCGCCATGGACACGCCCTTTAACGAAATCTAAAGATCTTCGCAATTTAACATCGCAAAGGGCTTAAGATTACACTGACCAGGTTTGGTGTTGATCTGACTAAATCTCTAGGAGGAGTTCGTTAAAGTACAACCCCTGAAAATGGCAAAAACAACGCCAATTTTGCAGAGAAAATTCTAAATAACCAACTTCCTGTTGGGATTCGGATTTCGTACCAAGAGACTTTTTTGTAGGTATTGGTGTGTTACATATGTATACCGATTTGTGTACATGTACGTGAAACATAGCTCGAGGCGCACTCTGTTGAAAGTGTATAGGTGGCGCTATCGAGCCATTTTGCCACACCTGATGGAATTTTGGCCTTCAGATGTGTTCAGGCCAGGACTCTTATCACACATGTGCAGTTTGGGGAAGATCGGACATTTTATGCCTGAGTTATAACATATTTTATTCCCATGGCGAGACATCGAACTTCGTGACGGCGCCATGGACACGCCTTTTAACGAAAACTCAAGATCTTCACAACTTAACATCGCACAGGCCTTTAGATTAGACTGACCACAAAAAATACATTGATGTCATAAAATTTCTAGGAGTAGTTCATCGCAGTGTAAAATATGTCACTTCCTGTTGCCAATAGGTGGCGCTATGACTATAACTGAATATGGGCATGCCAATCTGTTCAGGTCAGGAGTCTCATCAAACATGTGAAGTTTGGGGCAGATTGGTCATTGTATGTCTGAGTTATAGCAACTTCCTGTTTCATGGCGAATCATCGAAATTCGCCAGGCCGCCACGGACACGCCCATTAACGAAAACTCAAAAGCTTCGCAATTTAACATCGCAAAGGCCTTCAGATTAGGCATACCAAATTTGGTGTTGATCTGAATGAATCTCTAGGAGGAGTTCGTTAAAATACAACGCATGGAAATGACAAAAATGGCACAAAATTTGCTCATAATATTAGTAATAACCGACTTCCTGTTGGGTTTCGGATTTTGCTCCAAGAGACTTTTTTGTAGGTATTGGAGAGTTACATGAGTATACCGATTTTCATACATGTACATGAAACGTAGCTCGAGGCGCACACCGTTGAACGTGTATAGGTGGCGCTGTTGAGCCATTTTGCCACACCCACTTCTGAAACCCATATCAGACGTAAATTTTCGCCAGTTCTGAGGTGTGTGCAAAGTTTCATGACTTTTCGAGCATGTTTAGGCCCTCAAAAATGCGATTCATTTTGGAGAAGAAGAATAATAATAATAATTAAAGCTGCAAGCAGCGATGAACGGGCCCTCGCACACGGGCTCACCGGCAGCGAGTGGCTTTAGTAAATAGGTGAACGGTGAGAAACATGCATTTAAACTCATAAATATAAGTGGAATATATCAAAGTTTACTCCCTATTTGTGCCAATCTTTGTGTTGCCAGCAGGTGGTGCTCTCATTATAATGGACTATTGGCCTTCAGATGTGTTCAGGGCAGGACTCTTATCGAACATGTGAAGTTTGGGGAAGATCGAACAAATTATGCCTGAGTTACAACAACTTCTCTTGCTGTGGCGAGACATCAAAATTTGTCATGATGCCATGGACATGCCCTTTAACAAAAACTCAAGATCTCCACAAGTTAACATTGCACAGGCCTTTAGATTAGACTGACTACAAAAAATACATTAATCTCAAAAAAATTCTAGGAGTAGTTTGTCACAGCATACAACATGTCACTTCCTGTTGCCAGCAGGTGGCGCTATGACTATAACTGAATATGGGCATGTAGATCTGTTAAGGGCAGAAGTCTTATCTAACATGTGAAGTTTGGGGCAGATTGGACATTGTAAGTCTGAGTAACAGCAACTTCCTTTTTCATGGCGAAACATCGAATTTTGTCAGGCCGCCATGGACACGCCCTTTAACGAAACCTCAAAATCTTCGCAATTTAACATCGCAAACACCTTTAGATTTAACTGACCCAGTTTGGTGTTGATCTGAATATATCTCTAGGAGTAGTTTGTTAAAGTACAACCCCTGAAAATGGCAAAAACAACGCCAATTTTGCAGAGAAAATTCTAAAAACCGACTTCCTGATGGGATTCAGATTTCGTACCAAGAGACTTTTTTGTAGGTATTGGTGTGTTACATGTGTGTACCGATTTTTGTACATGTACGTGAAAAATAGCTTGAGGCGCACTCCATTGAATGTGCATATGCACTCTGTTGAAAGTTTATAGGTGGCGCTATCGAGCCATTTTGCCACACCCAATGGAATATTGGCCTTCAGATCTGTTCAGGCCAGGACCCTTATCACACATGTGAAGTTTGGGCAAGATCGGACACTTTATGCCTGAGTTATAACATCTTTTATTCCCATGACGAGACATCGAACTTCGTCACGGCGCCATGGACACGCCTTTTAACAAAAACTCAAGATCTTCACAACTAAACATCACACAGGTCTTTAGATTAGACTGACCACAAAAAAAGACATTGATGTCATCAAATTTCTAGGAGTAGTTCGTCGCAGCGTAAAATATGCCACTTCCTGTTGCCAATAGGTGGCGCTATCACTATAACTGAATATTGGCATGTAGATCTGTTCAGGTCAAGAGTCTTATCCAACATGTGAAGTTTGGGGCAGATTGGACATTGTATGTCTGAGTTACAGCAACTTCCTTTTTCATGGCGAAACATCGAAATTTTTCAGGCCGCCATGGACCCGCCCTTTAACGAAACCTCAAGTCCTTCGCAATTTATTATCGCAAAGGGCTTTAGATTACACTGACCAAGTTTGGTGTTGATCTGAATAAATCTCTAGGAGGAGTTCGTTAAAGTACAACCCCTGAAAATGGCAAAAACAACACCAATTTTGAAGGGAAAATGCAAAATAACCGACTTCCTGTTGGGATCCGGATTTCGTACCAAGAGACTTATTTGTAGGTATTGGAGTGTTACATGTGTGTACCAATTTTTGTACATGTACGTGAAACATAGCTCGAGGCGCACTCCGTTGAAAGTGTATAGGTGGCGCTATAGAGCCATTCTGCCACACCCGGTGGAATATTGGCCTGCAGATCTGTTCAGGCCAGGACTCTTATCACACATGTGAAGTTTGGGGAAGATTGGACATTTTATGCCTGAGTTATAACATCTTTTATTCTCATGGCGAGACATCGAACTTCGTCACGGCGCCATGAACAAGCCTTTTAACGAAAACTCAAGATCTTCACAACTGAACATCGCACAGGCCTTTAGATTAGACTGACCACAAAAAAGACATTGATGTCATAAAATTTCTAGGAGTAGTTCTTCGCAGCGTAAAATATGTCACTTCCTGTTGCCAATAGGTGGCGCTATGACTATAACTGAATAAGGGCATGTCAATCTGTTCAGCTTCGGAGTCTCATCAAACATGTGAAGTTTGGGGCAGATTGGTCATTGTATGTCTGAGTTATAGCAACTTCATTTTTCATGGCGAATCATCGAAATTCGCCAGGCCGCCACGGACACGCCCTTCAACAAAAACTCAAGATCTTCGCAATTTAACATCGCAAAGGCCTTTAGATTAGGCATACCAAATTTGGTGATGATTTGAAGAACTCTCTAGGAGGAGTTCGTTAAAATACAACACATGGAAATGACCAAAATTACACAAAATATGCTCATAATATTAAAAATAACCGACTTCCTGTTGGGTTTAGAATTTTGCTCTAAGAGACTTTTTTGTAGGTAATGGAGAGTTACACATGTGTACTGACTTTCATACATGTACGTGAAACATAGCTCGAGGCGCACACCGTTGAACGTGTATAGGTGGCGCTGTCGAGCCATTTTGCCACACCCACTTCTGAAACCTATATCAGATGTAAATTTTCGCCAGTTCTGAGGTGTGTGCAAAGTTTCGTGACTTTTTGAGTATGTTTAGGCCCTCAAAAAGGCGATTCATTTTGGAGAAGTATAATAATAATAATAATAATAATAATAAACGGAGCAATTCCAAGAGGGTCCTCACACCATCGGTGCTCGGGCCCTAATAATAATAATAATTAAAGCTGCAAGCAGCGATGAACGGGCCCTCGCACCCGGGCTCACCGCCATCGTGTGGCTTTAGTAAAAAGGTGAACGTTGAGAAATATGCATTTAATGTCCTAAATATAAGTGGAATATATCAAAGTATATCCCATATATATGCCAATCTTACCGTTGCCAGCAGGTGGCGCTATCATTATAATTAGTGGTGGGCAGAGCGAGGCTTCATGAAACACTGAAACAGTTGAAGCAAAGTGCCGTATTTGTTTCGAGGCTTCGAAACTTTACCGACACCCGTCTCCACGGTGACACCTAGTGGCCAATTGCCCATGTTATCTGAAACAACTTTGACAACAAGCCATTTAAAAATAAATACAAATATTTTGTTTTCGTTAATGTGGTGATATTTTAAAATCCTATAATAATATCCTATATAATCCTATATCATAATAATAACTAGGTTATTTTGGTCATGAAAAATGAATAAAACAAATAAATCCACAATGGTCTAATTTTTTTTTTTTTAAAGATTTTTATTCAAAAATATTAATTGCTCTGCTGTGGAAGGGCTTAGCCTACTTCTTTTTTTACTGATAGTTTCTCCAGCCTTAGAAAAAATCCTCTCACAAGGGACACTTGTTGCTGGCATGCATAGATATGTTTTAGCAAGGACATACAAATGAGGAAAAATCACAGCTCTCTCTTTCCAGTAACTTAGTGGATCATGGGTTCTTGGCAAAAATGCATCTTTTAGGTACTTTTTAACTTCTACTGTGGCACTGTGTATCGCCTGGGTTTCATGGATACGACTATCAAAAAGTTCCCATAAACTGTCCTGGGTTTCTGTTGTTGATGTTGTTGTTGATGATGATGATGATGGGCCTGATGTTGACTGTGGCTCTGAATGAAAGTAAAAACAACAATTAGTTACTAAGTCTAAACTGACAGCATATATGAAGTATAAGTCACATAATTATTCAGATGACATAACTCCATAATGTCAGATGAAGAGTGAAACTGCTTACCAGGAGTTGCTGTGTTTGAACGCATCAGCGAAGCACACTCCAGTGTGATCTGCTTTTCAGCCTCCTGGGCTTTGGCAGGATTTCCAAAACCCACATTTTTGAACCTTGGGTCCAGCAGTGTAGCCAGAGCCAAGGCTCTGAATGACTCGTACCCACCACATCTTGAGTGCAGACCTTCTTGCAGGTGTGTGCGTGTTCAAAACACAAGCAAACCATATTGGTTATATTGATAAAAAATAATATGACAGTTGTGGCCAATACATTACATACAGTAGTATGGTCATTGTGGCCTACCTAATTGTGCAGTTGATTCCTGTGCTGATTGGCCTTTTTTCTGCGATAGCTTGTGCTGCAACATCCTGTAAAGTGGTATGAGCTTTGAAGCAGACACTCTCTGTTCCTCTGACAACTCTGTCGTTGCGAGTTTGAAAGGCTGCAGTAGTGACAATGATTCTTGTATAATGTTATACTCAAAACTTGTCAGCGGAGCAGTATCACTGTTTAAATTTGATAGCGCTGCACCCACTGGCTCTCGTTGCTCATACAAGCGCTGCAACATGTCGTAAGTGCTGTTCCATCTTGTGTCCACCTCCTGCATCAGTTTCAGAGCTGGTCTGCCCATCAAGCCCTGCATCTCCACAAGCTTGTCCTTTGCTTTGCAGCTGGATCTAAATAACCCCACTATCTTTCTGGCTTTCTGTCGTATTTCATTGATGAGTGGGGTTTGATCTAGGGCCTTTTTTACAATTAAATTTAAATTGTGGGCAAAACATGGGACATGTCGAAGGTTCAGTAGCTGGGCACTTAAGATCATGTTGGATGCATCATCAGTCACCATACACTGAACTTTGGTGGTTATTCCCCACTCGGCCATTAGCAAAGCTTTAGCCTCCATGAGATGCTGGGCTGTGTGTGTTTGGTAAAACCTCCTTACACCCAGTACAACAGTTGCCAGCTTTGCCTCTGGTGTTATGTAGTGGCAAGTAACACCAAGGTATCCGTCCATATTAATGGAGGACCACATGTCAGCTGTAAGGCTAACAAAATCTGCCTTTTTTAGGTCCTCCATTGTCTTCTCCTTAGAAATGTTGTACCTTTCGGTTACCATCGTTTTAAGTGCCTTCCGGGATGGGAGGACATAGCTTGGATCAAGTTTGTTCACAAAAGCCATGAAATCCTCATCCTCCACGATAGTGAAGGGCTGCAAATCCTTTACCACCATGTCTACAAGAGCCTCATCCAATTCCCTCTGTCTGCCTTTTAAAAGAAAATAAAGATAAAAGATTAAAAGTACTTTCACAAAACTAAATTTCAAAAAAAATAAAAGCTTTTTCAAGTTTGGAAAAGTTTATGCTCAGTGTGCAAAGACAGATCAAATACAATATAAAATTACAACAATTAGGAAAACCAAAATGTTGTCTTCAAGCCTATAAAAATATCTATGTAATACAGTGACTAAGTTTGTGAGATGTTACATTTACATATTCAGAGTGAAGCTGTTTTCAACATGATTGGGAGTTTTGGAAAAGATTGACGTTACGTTGTAAGGCTGGTGGACACAAGCCTAAGTCTATTTAAAACTATGGACTTTCTAAACAGTGTTACATGAAGTACATATTATATCAAACAATGTATACCTTGTTTAGATGGCCCAGCAGTGTCAGTAGCAGGCCTAGGTACAGGGGGAATGTTACCATCCTCTGCACACTGCAAAATGGCAGGATGAGTGCTCCTCAAATGGCGCATCATGGATGATGTATTGTTGAAGTAGGCTAGCTGCCTATCACAATACATACATCTCACTTTATTTGGGGTTTCCAAATGGAAATGCTCCCACACCACAGATTTACGGCATCTCTTCTGTGGAGCCTCCATTTCTATCTATTCTATTAATGTCTATATATATCTATCTATCTATGAATCTATATATTTATGAAAGTATATATATATATATATATATATATATATATATATATATATATATATATATATATGAATCTCTCTCTCTCTCTATATATATATTAATATATGAATCTATATATAAATTTATATATCTATGAATCTATCTATCTATATATATATATGAATCTATCTAAATTCTATATCTCTAACTACTGTGCTATCTGTCAATATCTAACTTAGCCTATATAAATGTGTCACTATATCTATCCTAACTATCTGTCACTGTCTTTAGTTTATCAGTAAATATATTTAAATTAAATGTAACCTAAATATAACTAACTAAATCGCACTATAAATGTCAATAAATCGTAAACGCTATCTCAAAATCTTTCTCCTCTCACAAAAACCCACGAGGTGAAGGTGCATTAACTCCTCTTTTAAACTTTGTGGCAGTTGAGACAGATGTGCGATTGTATGGTTTGTTCCCGCCCCTGTCAATCAAACGCAGACTCGGCAAGCGTGCCACCTGTCGGTCGAGACACTTGTGAAACGCGCAGAAGCTTCGTTTAGCCATAGTCACGTGACATGGGTGTTTTGAATCACAGTTCGGAGCAGTGTTTCGAAACATCTACGCTTCGGGATCTCGACACTGTGTCGAAACGTTAGTTTCGCGTCAGCCATCCCTAATTATAATGGAATATTGGCCTTCAGAGGTGTTCAGGCCAGGACTCTTATCAAACATGTGAAGTTTGGGGAAGATTGAACATTTTATGCTTGAGTTACAACAACTTCTCTTGCTGTGGCAAGACATCAAATTTTGTCATGCCGCCATGGAAACACCCTTTAACAAAAACTCAAGATCTTCAAAAGTTAACATTGCACAGGCCTTTAGATTAGACTGACCACAAAATATATGTTAATCTCAAAATAATTATAGGAGTAGTTTGTTGCAGCGTAAAACATGTCACTTCCTGTTGCCAATAGGTGGCGCTATGACTATAACTGAATGTGGGCATGTAGATCTGTTAAGGGCAGATGTTTTATCTAACATGTGAAGTTTGGGGCAGATTGGACATTGTATGTCTGAGTTACAGCAACTTCCTTTTTCATGGCGAAACATCGAAATTTGTCAAGCCACCATGGACACGCCCTTTAACGAAATCTAAAGATCTTCGCAATTTAACATCGCAAAGGGCTTAAGATTACACTGACCAGATTTGGTGTTGATCTGAATAAATCTCTAGGAGGAGTTCGTTAAAGTACAACCCCTGAAAATGGCAAAAACAACGCCAATTTTGCAGAGAAAATTCTAAATAACCGACTTCCTGTTGGGATTCGGATTTCGTACCAAGAGACTTTTTCGTAGGTATTGGTGTGTTACATGTGTATACCGATTTTTGTACATGTACGTGAAACATAGCTCGAGGCACACTCTGTTGAAAGTGTGTAGGTGGCGCTATCGAGCCATTTTGCCACACCTGATGGAATTTTGACCTTCAGATGTGTTCAGGCCAGGACTCTTATCACACATGTGCAGTTTGGGGAAGATCGGACATTTTATGCCTGAGTTATAACATATTTTATTCCCATGGCGAGACATCGAACTTCGTGACGGCGCCATGGACACGCCTTTTAACGAAAACTCAAGATCTTCACAACTTAACATCGCACAGGCCTTTAGATTAGACTGACCACAAAAAATACATTGATGTCATAAAATTTCTAGGAGTAGTTCATCGCAGTGTAAAATATGTCACTTCCTGTTGCCAATAGGTGGCGCTATGACTATAACTGAATATGGGCATGTCAATCTGTTCAGGTCAGGAGTCTCATCAAACATGTGAAGTTTGGGGCAGATTGGTCATTGTATGTCTGAGTTATAGCAACTTCCTGTTTCATGGCGAATCATCGAAATTCGCCAGGCCGCCACGGACACGCCCATTAACGAAAACTCAAAAGCTTCGCAATTTAACATCGCAAAGGCCTTCAGATTAGGCATAGCAAATTTGGTGTTGATCTGAATGAATCTCTAGGAGGAGTTCGTTAAAATACAACGCATGGAAATGACAAAAATGACACAAAATTTGCTCATAATATTAGGAATAACCGACTTCCTGTTGGGTTTCGGATTTTGCTCCAAGAGACTTTTTTGTAGGTATTGGAGAGTTACATGTGTATACCGATTTTCATACATGTACATGAAACGTAGCTCGAGGCGCACACCGTTGAACGTGTATAGGTGGCACTGTTGAGCCATTTTGCCACACCCACTTCTGAAACCCATATCAGACGTAAATTTTCGCCAGTTCTGAGGTGTGTGCAAAGTTTCATGACTTTTCGAGCATGTTTAGGCCCTCAAAAATGCGATTCATTTTGGAGAAGAAGAATAATAATAATAATAATAATAATAATAATAATAATAATAAACGGAGCAATTCCAAGAGGGTCCTCACACCATCGGTGCTCGGGCCCTAATAATAATAATAATAAACGGAGCAATTCCAAGAGGGTCCTCACACCATCGGTGCTCGGGCCCTAATAATAATAATAATAAACGGAGCAATTCCAAGAGGGTCCTCACACCATCGGTGCTCGGGCCCTAATAATAATAATAAATATAGCTGCAAGCAGCGATGGCGGGCTCAAGCCGTCAGTGCAACACCACCCCGGTGGCATCGGGAAAACTGTGCCCAGCGGGCATAAGGATTTACAGTAACCCTCTGGCAATCAAATTTTAAGGGATATGGCAGTTAAAGGGTTAATCCGACCCGTCTAGACTTTGAAATCACATACACAGAACAATATATATAACTTTAGTAACACTTTATTTTAATATATATAAAAAATTTATAAGTTGTGCATCGTAGCTGACACCTAAATGAACACATTACAATTGGTTTATGACTGCAAGTCTTTCTCCTCAAATGCTATTGAGCTTCAAATTTGCTTTTGAGCCCATGTGAAAAAGTAGCATAATTTACATATGACTTACAGTTTGTTTTAATAAATATCAAACATTCAATTTAATGGTGCATTATAGCTGTCACCTAGATGAATAATTACAGTTGTTTTTATGACTGTAAGTCATTCTCTTCAAATGCTACTGACGTTAGAAAAGTGTATAACAATATCACATGTAACTTTAGAGACGGTCCCTAAATTTGAGACTCTCAAATGTCCAATGTCAAGCCAAATTTATGCCTGTTTTTGTTTTGTTTTTTACTTTATTTTTCTTTTCTCTGTGCCGGATTGCTGATGTCTTTTACCCGGGCATAGATGTCCATCCAACAATTACGAACATTCATCCGCAAATGTCCGAGCGGTCGCGAGCGCGGATGGGAGAATGGCGCATGTTTTATTTTTTTTGAGCTACTGGGATGGTGCCCCCTCTGGGAGTTGGTGCCCTACGAAGACTGCGTATTCTGCATATAGGGAGCGGCGGTACTATCTGGAAGATATATTCCTCAAACCGTCGTACAAGAGGAGGTGATGCTAGTACTTCAAGAATCTCTCAAAACCTATCTGTGCATAAAGCCTATATATAAAGTCTTAATATAGTATTCCACAATATGTTGTGCTATTCTAATATTATTGTGTTTTTTTATTGACATTGTTATTTGCTGTTATTTTTTGTTTTAATATTGTTACTGTTGTTACTTGTTGTACGGTGTCCTTGAGTGGTTTGAAAGGCGCCTTAAATAAAATGCAATATTATTATTATTATTAGCTGTACACTTGATAAAAAAATAAATAAATATAAACTTATGCAATTGTATATATATATATATATATATATATATATATATATATATATATATATATATATATATATATATATATATAGTGTACAGTTTTCTTTTATTGCATCTTGAAATAAATGTTTCTGAGTTCTGTGTTTGTTTATTTTTTTTATTTTTTTTAGGAAGATTACAGCCTTTAATCTCCTCAAAATAAATGTGCATATAAACCATGAACAATTTAATTATAGCTGTATTTATAAAATGCTTACTAATGACTATTAATTTTGGGAGTAGGCTAGCAACAGTTGATGTTGAGGCCTAAGATATTTCTTAAGCTGTAATGATGAAAAAACAACAACAACACCAAATTGCTTTTTTCTGCTGGTGATTAAAGAGATGATTAAGTCTCCCTCCCTCCCTCTCTCTCTCTCTCTCTCTCTCTCTCTCTCTCTCTGACACCAAGCCCATCCCCCCTCCCACACATTCACACAAACTCAGCACACACACTTAACACACACACACTTAACACACAACACACACACACACACACACACACACACACACACACACACACACACACACATTACCCAGAGGGACAGAGTGACATCAGATGTATGGTAGTTTTTTAATTTTCTATCATCCATATAGTGTTGTATAGTCATGAAACTATGCATATTTCCTCAGCATGACTTGTCTTCTATGTGTACATTTTGTTGAAGTGTTTAGACACTTAAAAAAATAAAAGACATTTACTGGTTCCTTTTTTACTGTTATTTCAAAAAATCACCATGACAAAACCATTCAAGCTATCCAAAATCAATTCGCACCTGTTCTGTAAGATACATTCTTTAAACAGTGGTAAAAGAGGATGTGGTGCTGATCCTTCAAGAGTCACTCCAAACTTATCTGTCCATAAAGCCTATAAAGAATTATTCTTAATACACAGTATTTCACAATACTTCAGCATATTATTCTAATTAAGTGAGGGTCATTTTATCAGTAAAATACATATTATTTTTCTTTGAAAGATTTCTATAAATGATTTAAATCATACTTGTTTCTACAATAATTATTTAAAAGTAATCATATAGCTCTATCTGGTGGCCATTATTGGTACTAAGAATTGCAATAGTTTCACAACCTAATTCACTTAACACACACACAAACACACACACACACACACACATTACCCACAGTGACAGAGGGACAGAGTGACATCAGATGTATGATAGTTTTTTAATTTTCTATCATCCATATAATGTTGTATAGTCATGAAACTATGCATATTTCCTCAGAATGACTTGTCTTCTATGTGTACATATTTTTGAAGTGTTTAGAAGCTGCACTTTTAAAAAATAAAAGACATTTACTGGTTACTTTTTTACTCTTATTTCAAAAAATCACCACGACAAAACCATTCAAGCTATCCAATATTCATTCGCACCTGTTCTGTAAGATAAATTCTTTAAACAGTGGTAAAAGAGGGTGTGGTGCTGAACCTTCAAGAGTCACTCAAAACGTATCTGTCCATAAAGCCTATAAAGAATTATTCTTAATATACAGTTCACAATACTTCAGCTTGTTATTCTAATTAAGTGAGGGTCATTTTATCAGTAAAATACATAAAATTCATATTATTTTTTGAAAGATTTCTATAAATGATTTAAAGGGACAATAAGTAACTTTTTAGGTATTTTATTATCTAAAATCAATATTTTTATTCATAAATATGCCCTCAATGGGGTACAAATACCTATGCCAATGTTTAAACTAATCCTCGTAAATGAAGTATTTATTATCTTTATATACATGGGACGGGTAGGTCGACGGAGGCTTCCATGTAGTTCCGCCATCTTGCAAAACTATAATAGCAGAGAGGGACAAAAAGTACTAAGCCAACGCGTTTCCACAGCGCGTTTTCAGTCAGAGCCAGAAACGCAGGTGCAGAGCAGTGAGAGGCGCTTGAAACTGCACCGGCAAGTTTAAAAGTCTGGATTGCATTCTTATTATGGACCATACATATTCCGCGCCACAGGAGAAGAAAACATCGTCGCCAAAACAGTCAAAAATAGAACGTAAAAGGAAACGTGACCGTAGATTACAGAAAACAAGAGTTAATGTCGGGGAAGCTTTTTCTAGGTGGAAAGAGCTAATTTCAAAGATTTCAAAAGAGACGCTGAAGTGGCCAGTTTTCTTCTCGACAGGTAAGTCAGTGTTACAATCTATATTACAATATTTTTTTTTATATCTAACAATGCACATTATTCAGAAAATATAACGAATAAAGAAGACATAACTACTAATTACAATATTTCATGTTTTCCACAGTCAGTAATTCATACTGTAACATTCGTTTGTTTATGGTCATGTTGCTGTTTGTTTGAAATAACACACCTGTTCACCTGAAGGAAAACTCGACGAAGTGCTATTAGAAGACATCCCGTCAAAGCTTTTTGGTACATATCGCCTACCGTAGATGCAACGCACATTTGAAAAAGCGAGGTGCTGGAGAGCAAAATTAGTTTGAATGCAAAATACAATTTCACCACTAGATGGGAGTAATTCCTACTTAGTGTGCCTTTAAATCATACTTGTTTCTATAATAAGTATTTAAAAGTAATCCTATAGCTCCATCTGGTGGCCATTATTGGTACTAAGAATTGCAAGCTTGATTTATAAGTTATGATAGTTTTAATTTTATGCTGGCTCTTGAAAATGATAAAGCTATGAAACTTACTGTGCTTCCTTCAAATGATGACTTCTACGTATATAAAAAATTATGAAGAGTTGGAATGAAAAATTTTAAACATATAGTAAAATAAATATTGTATTTTTTATGTTACTTTAATAAATCGCTATGGCCACACCATTTAAGGAATCCTAAACCCATTCGCAATTTAACATCTTCAGTATATTGGCTTCATGTTAAAAAAGTTTGGTGTGAAATAATTGTGTCTTCTTGGAGGAGTATGAATTCATTTACAGGCTGATTTTATCATAAATCCACAATAACATTTCTGAGTTCTGTATCAATCTGTGTTGTTGTTTGTTTATTTTTATTTTTTTATTTTTCATATGAAGATAACTGACCCTTTACTCTCCTTTTTAATAATTGTGCTTATAAACCAAGCTATTTATAGCTGTATTTATAAACTGCTTACTAATGACTATTAATGTTGGGACAAGGCTTTATAAAGCATGAACTGACTATTTACTATTGAGTGCAGTTGTTACAAAGTGTTATTAATGCATTTGCTAATGTTAACAAATTAGACATTATTTTACAGTGTTATCAAATCCTTAAATTATTTTTCTTTTGTAATGATTTTATTGACCTACAAGCATTTGTGAAAGTTCTGCTTGCATTACAGCTTAGTCTTGATCTGTGAGATGAACAGTTTTACTGTTACATCCATGAGATTATGTAAATTCAAATAAATATCATGTCACAGGATGTCAGAGGTCAGTATCAAATGAGTTTAAAATTATTATTTGCAGCACAAATAAGGTTTTTTTGGATTTTTAAAAATCCCTAAAAATTTCAGAAAAGGATAAGGCCTAAGATTTCTATGTGAGTGGCTAAATTTATTTGTTTTTATAACTATAATGCATAAACTATGAAATTATACAAAATGTATGAAAAAGTACAACAGTTATTGTTTTCCAATGTTTTTTTATTTTTTTTTATTTTTTTTTATTTACATTAAAAAAAATTAGCCTACTGCAATCATTCTAAACAGCTTGAATAAAACCTGTTAATATTTATTATAGACCACTGTAACTGTGTATAATCTAACAAGCAAGTTTATTATGAAAATAAAAGTGTGTACACCAGATAAATTGGACGATAAAGAAATTGCTAATAATAGTATAATAGAGCATGTTTTAGGTTTTTAGGCGTATAGATGCAGAATTGGACAAATAAAATGTAAAATAAAATGTAATTGGTTTAATTAAATATAGATTAATTCTTGTTAGAGCAAAATAATAAATAAATAAATAAATAAATACGTACACACATTAAAAAGCAGCCAAGATGAATGAGTTTCCTTTTTTATATGTAGATTAAAATTGAAGACAGAAGCAGCTGGTATATGCGGTCACTTAATATTCAAATCCAGTAGATCTACTTCAGATTTATTTCTCAACAGTTTATGTCCATGTGGCTGTTTTCGTTTATATTTGCCAAGCTATTATGTATTTTGAAATAATCTTGTCTGTGATGTGTTCGTTCGTACGACGAAAGGCAGAATCCTGCAGCTCGAGAGATATTGTGCCAGTTGCGCTTTCAAATAGTCCTGCACACTTAAACGGGTCACAAACACCTGCATTTAGCTCTTGTGTTATAATGGGTGTATTGTGTGCATTTATGGCAATATTTTATTTAAAAATGCTCTTAAACAAGAATAAATTTGTTTGTTTTGAACTCTGTACGCGCTGATCGGATGCGGTGATTTCAGATAGGCAGCTGCAAATATTTCATTTTCACACAAACAGTTCAAAAACATCTGAATTTAGCTCCTGGTGTGTTCTAATTGGTGAATTGTGTGATATCGCTTTAATATTTTAATTTTAAAAGCTATAAAACAAGAATAAACTCGTTTTTTTCTGAGCTCATCATTCCACACGCTCCTGCTCAGAGCAATGATTCATCTCTCATGTTTCTCACGTATCACTGACCACACATCAATTATTAATGAGCCCTGACCCGGTATTTGTATTTTAACCGATTTAAAAATGAAACTAAAAGAGAGTCTCCTCCCTTTCAGTCGAATTTCCTTTTCAGGAATTGTACCTGTAGGGGCGCATTTTCTCTCAGACAATGTAAGTCTCAGCACATAATACTCAAACAGAGGGACAGAGTGAGATGAGATGTCTGACAGTTTTTTAATTTTCTGTTACCCATACAGTGTTGTAAAGTCGTGAAACTATCCATATTTACTCAGAATGACTTTTTTTCTGTATGAAAAAAGTTTTGAAGTGTTTGGAATTTAAAAATGCAGGACAATTAATAATTCCCTTTTTACTGTCATTTAAAAAAATCACCACGTCAAAACCGTTCAAGCTATCCAAAATCCTTTGGCAATTAAAGTTCCTCAATGTTTTGGCATCATGTAGACAAAGTTTGGTGTGTATAGTGTTACTCTCCGCTGAGCAGTATGCATTTATTCACAGCTAAATGTAAAAAAAAATCCACATTCAAATCAAAATAGCCGACTTCCTGTTGGTCGTAGCTGATGACTGTGAGTTAGAAAGTTGTCCGTCTCGATAAGAACAATTTATGTACCGAGTTTGGTGTCTGTAGCTAAAACTAACCCCCCCACTTTTGACAAAAGGTGGCGCTATAGAGTGCCTCTTCCACGCCCTCTTATGAACTTTTGCCAGTGTCTAGTTATCATTAATACTGATATGTGTTCTGAGTTTGATGAAATTCTAAGCCTGTTATATGCCTCAAAATCACCTGAGAAGTATTCCAGTTTGACATGTTGCCACGGCAACAATATTTTTAGATATCAATATCCCCCCAGCAGATTCATATCGGCTGTGTTTTAACATTATTCTGATGAAGTTTGAAGCAAATCGAGTAAAAATAAGATACTGAATTCAAAGCATTTTGAAAATGACACACTTCCTGCTGCCAGTTGGTGGCGCTATAACTTTGACTCCTAATAGTCACATATATGCGATTGACATTATACAACGATTAATCTGATGAAGTTTGATTAAAATCAGGAAATGTATGTGGATGGTATTAGACACTTCCTGTTTCTCATTTCTCGCCATAATTTCAACGCCTCGCCACGAGCAAGCCGTTCGAGATATCAAAAATCCCCTGGCAATTTTTCATCCCCAATGTCTTGAGATCATGTTGACCGAGTTTGGTGGCAATCGGGTAAAAATCCTATGACAAGTATATCAAATTCCAGAGCATGCACTTTTTACATAAATCTAAATAGCTGACTTCCTGTTGGGCGGAGCCCAATTACATGCGGTACGAAAATTGTTCGGCACAATGAGATCTATATGTGTACTGAGTTTCATATGAATATGTGCAAGTATGTGTGAGCTATACATCAACATTTCTGACTGTGTTCCAGGGGGCGCTGTAGAGCCCCTGTGGCACGCCCGGGTCACAGCCTCTGCAGGCTCCTAAAGGGCAAAGATTCCAAAGTGTGTGCAAATTTTCAAGAGTTTTTGAGTATGTTAGGGACCCCAAAAGCCCCCACAACTTTGACGAAAAATACGAATACTAAACCTTAAATAGCCAACTTCCTGTTGGGCGGAGCCTATGACATGCAGTACAAAAGTTGTTTGGTTTGATGAGATCTACATGTGTACCGAGTTTCATGTGTCTACGTGCAAGTATGTATGATATATGGCTCTCAGTATTCCAGGGGGCGCTGTAGAGCCCCTGTGCCACGCCCGTGTATCAGTCTCTGCCCGGCCCTAATGGCCGCAGGTTCCAATCTCTGTGCCAATTTTCAAGAGTTTTCGAGCATGTTAAGGACCCCAAAAGCCCCCGAAACCTTGAAGAAAAATAATAATAAATATAGCTGCAAGCAGCGATGGCGGGCTCAAGCCGTCAGTGCAACGCCACCCCGGTGGCATCGGGAAAACTGTGCCCAGCGGGCATAAGCATTTACAGTAACCCTCTGGCAATCAAATTTTAAGGGATATGGCAGTTAAAGGGTTAATCCGACCCATCTAGACTTTGAAATCACATACACAGAACAATATATATAACTTTAGTAACACTTTATTTTAATATATATAAAAAATGTATAAGTTGTGCATCGTAGCTGACACCTAAATGAACACATTACAATTGGTTTATGACTGCAAGTCTTTCTCCTCAAATGCTATTGAGCTTCAAATTTGCTTTTGAGCCCATGTGAAAAAGTAGCATAATTTACATATGACTTACAGTTTGTTTTAATAAATATCAAACATTCAATTTAATGGTGCATTATAGCTGTCACCTAGATGAACAATTACAGTTGTTTTTATGACTGTAAGTCATTCTCTTCAAATGCTACTGACGTTAGAAAAGTGTATAACAATATCACATGTAACTTTAGAGATGGTCCCTAAATTTGAGACTCTCGAATGTCCAATGTCAAGCCAACTTTATGCCTGTTTTTGTTTTGTTTTTTACTTTATTTTTCTTTTCTCTGTGCCGGATTGCTGATGTCTTTTACCCGGGCATAGATGTCCATCCATCAATTACGAACATTCATCCGCAAATGTCCGAGCGGTGGCGAGCGCGGATGGGAGAATGGCGCATGTTTTATTTTTTTTGAGCTACTGGGATGGTGCCCCCTCTGTGAGTTGGTGCCCTACGAAGACTGCGTATTCTGCATATAGGGAGCGGCGGTACTATCTGGAAGATATATTCCTCAAACCGTCGTACAAGAGGAGGTGATGCTAGTACTTCAAGCATCTCTCAAAACCTATCTGTTCATAAAGCCTATATATAAAGTCTTAATATAGTATTCCACAATATGTTGTGCTATTCTAATATTATTGTGGTTTTTTATTGACATTGTTATTTGCTGTTATTTTTTGTTTTAATATTGTTACTGTTGTTACTTGTTGTACGGTGACCTTGAGTGGTTTGAAATGCGCCTTAAATAAAATGCATTATTATTATTATTATTATTATTATTATTATTAGCTGTACACTTGATAAAAAAAATATATATATAAACTTATGCAATTGTATATATATGTATATATAGTGTGCAGTTTTCTTTTATTGCATCTTGAAATAAATGTTTCTGAGTTCTGTGTTTGTTTATTTTTTTTATTTATTTATTTTTTTAGGAAGATTACAGCCTATAATCTCCTCAAAATAAATGTGCATATAAACCATGAACAATTTAATTATAGCTGTATTTATAAAATGCTTACTAATGACTATTAATTTTGGGAGAAGGCTATATAAAGCAGCAACAGTTGATGTTGAGGCCTAAGATATTTCTTAAGCTGTAATGATGAAAAAACAACAACAACACAAAATTGCTTTTTTTTCTGCTGGTGATTAAAGAGATGATTAAATCTCCCTCCCTCTCTCTCTCTCTCTCTCTCTCTGACACCAAGCCCATCCCCTCTCCCACACATTCACACAAACTCAGCACACACACTTAACACACACACACTTAACACACAAACACACACACACATTACATAGCTGTATTTATAAACTGCTTACTACTGACTATTAATATTGGGACAAGGCTTTATAAAGCATGAACTGACTATTTAATAATGAGTGCAGTTATTATAAAGTGTTATCAATGAATTTGCTAATGTTAACAAATTAGACATTATTTTACAGTGTTATCAAATCCTTAAATGACTCATAAGCATTTGTGAAAGTTCTGCTTGTATTACAGCTTAGTATTGATCTGTGAGCTGAACAGATTTACTGTTACATCCATGAGATTATGTAAATTAAAATAAATATAATGTCACAGGATGTCATAGGTCAGTATCAAATGAGTTTGAAATTATTATTTGCAGCACAAATAAGGTTTTTTTAGGATTTTTAAAAATCCCTAAAACTGTCAGAAAAAGGTTAAGGCCTAAGCTATTTCTATGTGAGTGGCTAATTTTATTTTTGTTTTTATAATTGTAATACACAAACTATGAAATTATACAAAATGTATAAAAAGATAAATAAATAAATACGCACACATTAAAAAAGCAGCCAAGTCGAATGAGTTTCCTTTTTTATATAGATTAAAATTGAAGACAGAAGCAAGTGGTAAATGTGGTCACTTTAATATTCAAATCCAGTAGATCCAGTTTATGTTCACGTGGCTGTTTTCGTTTATATTCGCCAAGCTATTATGTATTTTGAAATAATCTTGTCCGTGATGTGTTCGTTCGTACGACGAAAGACAGAATCCTGCAGCTCGAGAGATATGTTATTCTGCCAGTCGCGCTTTCAAATAGTCTTGCACACTTAAACAGGTCACAAACACCTGCATTTAGCTCTTGTTGTGTTACAATGGGTTTATTGTGTGCATTTGTGGTAATATTTTATTTAAAAAAGCTCTTAAACAAGAATAAATTCGTTTGTTTTGAGCTGGACACTGTACGCGCTGATCGGAGGCGGTGATTTCAGATAGGCAGCCACAAATATTTCATTTTCACACAAACAGTTCAAAAACATCTTAATTTAGCTCTTGGTGTGTTCTAATTGGTTGATTGTGTGATATCGCTGTAATAATTTATTTTTAAAAGCTTTAAAACAGGAATAAATTCGTTTTCTCTGAGCTCTTTACTCCAGACGCTCGTGGTCACAGCGGTGATTCATCTCTCCTATTTCTCACGTATCTCTGGCCAGAAATAATTTATCCATGAGCCCTGAACCGGTAATAATCAGATATGTTGGTTTAGCTTGTCAGTGTGAATTAAATCTAAGTATTTGTTTGTATTTTTAACCGATTTAAAAGTGAAAGTAAAAGTTCGGGAATTGAACCTGTAGGGGCGCTATTTCTCTGAGACAATGGAAGTCTGAAGCACATACACTCAAACAGAGGGACAGAGTGAGATGAGATGTCTGACAGTTTTTTTAATTTTCTGTTATCCATACAGTGTTGTAAAGTCGTGAAACTATCCATATTTCCTCAGAATGACTTTTTCATCTGTATGAAAAAATTCTTTGACGTGTTTGGAAGCTGCAATTTAAAAATACAATAATGATTCCCTTTGTAAGGTCATTTAAAAAAATCACCACGGCAAAACCATTCAAGCTATCCAAAATCCATTCACAATTTAAGTTCCTATCAGAAATACTGATGTGTGTTCAGAGTTTTGTGAAATTCTAAGTATGTTATTTGCCTCAAAATCACCTGAGAAGTATTCCAGTTTGACATGTTGCCACGGCAACAATTTTTTAGATATCAATATCCCCCTTGCAGATTTATATCAGCTGTGTTTTAACATTATTCTGATGAAGTTTGAAGCAAATCGAGTAATAATAAGATGCTGAATTCAAATCATTTTGAAAATGACACACTTCCTTCTGCCAGTTGGTGGCGCTATAACTTTGACTCCTAATAGTCACATATATGCGATCGACATCATACAACGAATAATCTGATGAAGTTTGATTAAAATCAGGAAATGTATGTGGATGGTATTAGACACTTCCTGTTTCTAATTTCTCGCCATAATTTCAACGCCTCGCCACGAGCAAACCGTTCGAGATATCAAAAATCCCCTGGCAATTTTTCATCCCCAGTGTCTTGAGATCATGTTGACCGAGTTTGGCGGCAATCGAGAAAAAAACCTATGACAAGTATTTCAAATTCCAGAGCATGCGCTTTTTACATAACTCTAAATAGCTGACTTCCTGTTGGGTGGAGCCTATGACATGCAATACGAAAGTTGTTCGGTACGATGAGATCTATATGTGTACTGAGTTTCATATGAATATGTGCAAGTATGTGTGAGCTATACATCAACATTTATGACTGTGTTCCAGGGGGCGCCGTAGAGCCCCTGTGCCACGCCCGGGTCCCAGCCTTTGCAGGCTCCTAAAGGCCACATATTCCAAAGTGTGCGCAAATTTTCAAGAGTTTTTGAGTATGTTAAGGACCCCAAAAGCCCCCACAACTTTGACGAAAAATTTTAATACTAAACCCTAAATAGCCAACTTCCTGTTGGGCGGAGCCCATGATATGCAATACAAAAGTTGTTTGGATTGATGAGATTTATATGTGTACCGAGTTTCATACGTCTACGAGCAAGAATGTATGATATATGGCCCTCCATATTCCAGGGGGCGCTGTAGAGCCCCTGTGCCACGCCCGTGTATCAGTCTCTGCCCGGCCCTAATGGCCGCAGGTTCCAATCTGTGTGCCAATTTTCAAGACTTTTTAAGCACGTTAAGGGCCCCAAAAGCCCCCGAGACGTTGGAAAAAAATAATAATAATAATAATAAAAAATAATCCTAAGGAAAACAATAGGCCTCTCGCCCTTTGGGCTTGAGCCCTAATAATAATAATAACAAATAATCCTAAGGAAAACAATAGGGCTCTCGCCCTCCAGGCTTGAGCCCTAATTAAAGCTGCAAGCAGCGATGAACGGGCCCTCGCACCCGGGCTCACCGGCAGCGAGTGGCTTTAGTTAATAGGTGAACGGTGAGAAATATTGGCCTTCAGATGTGTTCAGGGCAGGACTTTTATCGAACATGTGAGGTTTGGGGAGGATTGGACATTTTATGCCTGAGTTACAACAACATCCTTTTCATGGCGAAACATCAAAATTTGTCAGGCCGCCATGGACACGCCCTTTAACGAAACCTCAAGATCTTCGGAATTTAAGATCACAAAAGGCTTTAGATTACACTGACCAAGTTTGGTGTTGATCTGAATAAATCTCTAGGAGGAGTTTGTTAAAGTACAACCCCTGAAAATGGCCAAAACAACACTAATTTTGCAGAGAAAATTCTAAATAACTGACTTCCTGTTGGGATTCGGATTTCGTACCAAGAGACTTTTTCGTAGATATTGGTGTGTTACATGTGTGTACCGATTTTTGTACATGTACGTGAAACATAGCTCGAGGCGCACTCCGTTTAATGTGTATACGCACTCCGTTGAAAGTGTATAGGTGGCGCTATCGAGCCATTTTGCCACACTCAATGGAATATTGGCCTTCAGATCTGTTTAGGCCAGGACCCTTATCACAAAAGTGAAGTTTGGGCAAGATCGGACATTTTATGCCTGAGTTATAACATCTTTTATTCCCATGGCGAGACATCGAAATTCATCACGGCACCATGGACACACCTTTTAACAAAAACTCAAGATCTTCACAACTAAACATCACACAGGTCTTTAGATTAGACTGACCACAAAAAAGACATTGATGTCATAAAATTTCTAGGAGTAGTTTGTCGCAGTGTAAAATATGTAACTTCCTGTTGCCAATAGGTGGCGCTATGACTATAACTGAATATTGGCATGTAGATCTGTTCAGGTCAAGAGTCTTATCCAACATGTGAAGTTTGGGGCAGATTGGACATTGTATGTCTGAGTTACAGCCACTTCCTTTTTCATGGCGAAACATCGAAATTTGTCAGGCCGCCATGGACCCGCCCTTTAACGAAACCTCAAGTCCTTCGCAATTTATTATTGCAAAGGGCTTTAGATTACACTGACCAAGTTTGGTGTTGATCTGAATAAATCTCTAGGAGGAGTTCGTTAAAGTACAACCTCTGAAAATGGCAAAAACAACACCAATTTTGAAGGGAAAATTCAAAATAACCAACTTCCTGTTGGGATCCGGATTTCGTACCAAGAGACTTTTTTGTAGGTATTGGAGTGTTACATGTGTGTACCAATTTTTGTACATGTACGTGACACATAGCTCGAGGCGCACTCCGTTGAAAGTGTTTAGGTGGCGCTATAGAGCCATTCTGCCACACCCGGTGGAATATTGGCCTGCAGATCTGTTCAGGCCAGGACTCTTATCACACATGTGAAGTTTGGGGAAGATCAGACATTTTATGCCTGAGTTATAACATCTTTTATTCCCATGGCGAGACATCGAACTTCGTCGCGGCGCCATGAACAAGCCTTTTAACGAAAACTCAAGATCTTCACAACTGAACATCGCACAGGCCTTTAGATTAGACTGACCACAAAAAAGACATTGATGGCATAAAATTTCTAGGAGTAGTTCGTCGCAGCGTAAAATATGTCACTTCCTGTTGCCAATAGGTGGCGCTATGACTATAACTGAATATGGGCATGTCAATCTGTTCAGGTTTGGACTCTCATCAAACATGTGAAGTTTGGGGCAGATTGGACATTGTATGTGTGAGTTATAGCAACTTCGTTTTTCATGGCGAATCATCGAAATTCGCCAGGCCGCCACGGACACGCCCTTCGACGAAAACTCAAGATCTTCGCAATTTAACATCGCAAAGGCCTTTAGATTAGGCATACCAAATTTGGTGTTGATTTGAAGAAATCTCTAGGAGGAGTTCGTTAAAATACAACATATGGAAATGACCAAAATTACACAAAATTTGCTCATAATATTAAAAATAACCGACTTCCTGTTGGGTTTAGAATTTTGCTCCAAGAGTCTTTTTTGTAGGTATTGGTGTGTTACATATGTGTGCCAATTTTCGTGCATGTACGTGAAACATAGCTTGAAGGCTGTTGATTTTCTTGGTATAGGTGGCGCTGTCGAGCCATTTTGCCACACCCTCTTCTGAATCCTATATCAGACGAAAATTTTCACCAGGTTTGACACGTGTGCAAAGTTTCATGACTTTTTGAGCATGTTAAAGCCCTCAAAAATGCGATTCATTCGGGAGAAGAAGAAGAAGAAGAAGAATTAAAGCTGCAAGCAGCGATGAACGGGCCCTCGCACCCGGGCTCACCGACAGCGAGTGGCTTTAGTTAATAGGTGAACGGTGAGAAATATGCGTTTAAACTCATAAATATAAGTAGAATATATCAATGTTTATTCCATATATGTGCCAATCTTCCTGTTGCCAGCAGGTGGCGCTATCATTATAATGGAATATTGGCCTTCAGATGTGTTCAGGGCAGGACTTTTATCGAACATGTGAGGTTTGGGGAGGATTGGACATTTTATGCCTGAGTTACAACAACATCCTACTTCATGGCGAAACATCGAAATTTGTCAGGCCGCCATGGACACGCCCTTTAACGAAACCTCAAGATCTTCGCAATTTAAGATCGCAAAAGGCTTTAGATTACACTGACCAAGTTTGGTGTTGATCTGAATAAATATCTAGGAGGAGTTCGTTAAAGTACAACCCCTGAAAATGGCCAAAACAACACTAATTTTGCAGAGAAAATTCGAAATAACTGACTTCCTGTTGGGATTCGGATTTCGTACCAAGAGACTTTTTCGTAGATATTGGTGTGTTACATGTGTGTACCGATTTTTGTACATGTACGTGAAACATAGCTTGAGGCGTACTCCGTTTAAAGTGTATACGCACTCCGTTGAAAGTGTATAGGTGGCGCTATCGAGCCATTTTGCCACACTCGATGGAATATTGGCCTTCAGATCTGTTCAGGCCAGGACCCTTATCACACAAGTGAAGTTTGGGCAAGATCGGACATTTTATGCCTGAGTTATAACATCTTTTATTCCCATGGCGAGACATCGAACTTCATCACGGCGCCATGAACACACCTTTTAACAAAAACTCAAGATCTTCACAACTAAACATCACACAGGTATTTAGATTAGACTGACCACAAAAAAGACATTGATGTCATAAAATTTCTAGGAGTAGTTTGTCGCAGTGTAAAATATGTAACTTCCTGTTGCCAATAGGTGGCGCTATGACTATAACTGAATATTGGCATGTAGATCTGTTCAGGTCAAGAGTCTTATCCAACATGTGAAGTTTGGGGCAGATTGGACATTGTATGTCTGAGTTACAGCAACTTCCTTTTTCATGGCGAAACATCGAAATTTGTCAGGCCGCCATGGACCCGCCCTTTAACGAAACCTCAAGTCCTTCGCAATTTATTATCGCAAAGGGCTTTAGATTACACTGACCAAGTTTGGTGTTGATCTGAATAAATCTCTAGGAGGAGTTCGTTAAAGTACAACCCCTGAAAATGGCAAAAACAACACCAATTTTGAAGGGAAAATTCAAAATAACCGACTTCCTGTTGGGATCCGGATTTCATACCAACAGACTTTTTTGTAGGTATTGGAGTGTTACATGTGTATACCAATTTTTGTACATGTAAGTGAAACATAGCTCGAGGCGCACTCTGTTGAAAGTGTACAGGTGGCGCTATAGAGCTGTTCTGCCACACCCGGTGGAATATTGGCCTGCAGATCTGTTCAGGCCAGGACTCTTATCACACATGTGAAGTTTGGGGAAGATCGGACATTTTATATCTGAGTTATAACTTCTTTTATTCCCATGGCGAGACATCGAACTTCGTCGCGGCGCCATGAACAAGCCTTTTAACGAAAACTCAAGATCTTCACAACTGAACATCGTACAGGCCTTTAGATTAGACTGACCACAAAAAAGACATTGATGTCATAAAATTTCTAGGAGTAGTTCGTCGCAGCGTAAAATATGTCACTTCCTGTTGCCAATAGGTGGCGCTATGACTATAACTGAATATGGGCATGTCAATCTGTTCAGGTTCGGAGTCTCATCAAACATGTGAAGTTTGGGGCAGATTGGTCATTGTATGTGTGAGTTATAGGAACTTCATTTTTCATGGCGAATCATCGAAATTCGCCAGGCCGCCACGGACACGCCCTTCAACGAAAAGTCAGGATCTTCGCAATTTAACATCGCAAAGGCCTTTAGATTAGGCATACCAAATTTGGTGTTGATTTGAAGAACTCTCTAGGAGGAGTTCGTTAAAATACAACACATGGAAATGACCAAAATTACACAAAATATGCTCATAATATTAAAAATAACCGACTTCCTGTTGGGTTTAGAATTTCGCTCCAAGAGTCTTTTTTGTAGGTATTGGTGTGTTACATATGTGTGCCAATTTTCGTGCATGTACGTGAAACATAGCTGGAAGGCTGTTGATTTTCTTGGTATAGGTGGCGCTGTCGAGCCATTTTGCCACACCCTCTTCTGAATCCTATATCAGACGAAAATTTTCACCAGGTTTGACGAGTGTGCAAAGTTTCATGACTTTTTGAGCATGTTAAAGCCCTCAAAAATGCAATTCATTCGGGAGAAGAAGAAGAAGAAGAAGAAGAATAATAATAATAAAAAACAAAGCAGATACAAGAGGGTCCTCGCACCTCGGTGCTCGGGCCCTAAATATAGCTGCAAGCAGCGATGGCGGGCTCAAGCCACCAGTGCCATCGCCACCCCGGTGGCATCAGGTAAACTGTGCCCAGCGGGCACATGCATTCACAATATCCCTCTGGCAGTGAGGTTTTAAAGGATATGGCAGTTATAGGGTTAATCCGAATCATCTAGACTTTAAAATCCCATTCACAGAACAATATATATATATATAACTTTAGTAACACTTTACAATAAGATTCCATTCATAAACATTATGTTAACATGAACAATATTTATATAGCATTCATTCATGTCAGTTAATATTCCAAACTTAAACATTAAAACATTGTTTTATTGTGATTTTTTTCCAAGCACATTTTACCAATTCCAAACCATATCAATCTTAATAACTACCATTATTTTTTATTTAATCATTTATGAGTGCTATACAATAGTCCAGGAAAGCTGGAAGAGAAAAACAGGTCAAGAAGAACTGACAAAAAGAATTGCAAAATAATTAGGAAATAATGTGAAGGTTAATTTTTAGTCAATTCTGCAAGACAGACTTTCAGGAAAGGAGGTGGAATAAAAATGAGCTCCTAAATCTTAATCCTCAAACCATCGAACAAGAGGAGGTGGTGCTGGTCCTTCACGAGTCTCTCTAATCTGTTCATAAAGCCTATATATAAAGCCTTAATATATAGTATTTCACAATACTTCATGGTATTCTAATTAAATCATTTTTTGGAATCTTAAGTCTCTCAGAGCCTGACACCGAGTAATTCTGGAGACTCCAGGAAAGTGGCAGTTCTGTAAAATGTTGGCGCTGGAGACTAAATGCTCCCTGATAGTTTCACACCTAATTCACTTAACACACACACACACACACACACACACATTACCCACAGTGACAGAGGGACAGAGTGACATCAGATGTATGATAGTTTTTTAATTTTCTATCATCCATATAGTGTTGTATAGTCATGAAACTATTGTCATGAGACCAGTCATTCTGAGGAAATATGCCTCAGAATGACTTGTCTTTTATGTGTACATTTTTTTTTAAAGTGTTTAGAAGCTGCACTTTAAAAAAATAAAAAAGACATTTACTGGTTCCTTTTTTACTATTATTTCAAAAAATCACCACGACAAAACCATTCAAGCTATCCAAAATTCATTCACACCTGTTCTGTAAGATTAATTCTTTAAACAGTGGTAAAAGAGGATGTGGTGCTGAACCTTCAAGAGTCACTTAAAACGTATCTGTCCATAAAGCCTATTAAGAATTATTCTTAATATACAGTTCACAATACTTCAGCTTGTTATTCTAATTAAGTGAGGGTCATTTTATCAGTAAAATTCCTAAAATACATATTATTTTATTTGAAAAATTTCTATAAATTATTTAAATCATACTCGTTTCTCCAATAATTATTTAAAAGTAATCCTATAGCTCCCTCTGGTGGCCATTATAGGTACTAAGAATTGCAAGCTTGATTTATAAGTTATGATAGTTTTAATTTTATGCTGGCTCTTGAAAATGATAAAGCTATGAAACTTACTGTGCTTCCTTCAAATGAGGACTTCTACTTATATAAAAAAATTATGAAGAGTTAGAATGAAAAATTTTAAAGATATAGTAAAATAACTATTGTATTTTTTATGTTACTTTAATAAATCTCTATGGCAACACCATTTAAGCTATCCTAAACCCATTCACAATTTAACATCTCAGTATATTGGCATCATGTTGAAAAAGGAGTATGGAGCAGTATGAGGAGGAGTATGAATTCATTTACAGGCTGATTTTATCATAAATCCACAATAAAATTTCTGAGTTCTGTATCAATCTGTGTTGTTGTTTGTTTATTTTTATCTTTTATTTTTCATAGGAAGATAACTGACCCTTTACTCTCCTTTTTAATAAATGTGCTTATAAACCAAGGACAAGCTATTTATAGCTGTATTTATAAACTGCTTACTACTGACTATTAATATTGGGACAAGGCTTTATAAAGCATGAACTGACTATTTACTAATGAGTGCAGTTATTATAAAGTGTTATCAATGAATTTGCTAATGTTAACAAATTAGACATTATTTTACAGTGTTATCAAATCCTTAAATGACTCATAAGCATTTGTGAAAGTTCTGCTTGCATTACAGCTTAGTATTGATCTGTGAGCTGAACAGATTTACTGTTACATCTATGAGATTATGTAAATTCAAATAAATATAATGTCACAGGATGTCATAGGTCAGTATCAAATGAGTTTGAAATTATTATTTGCAGCACAAATAAGTTTTTTTTAGGATTTTTAAAAATCCCTAAAACTGACAGAAAAAGGTTAAGCCCTAAGCTATTTCTATGTGAGTGGCTAAATTTATTTTTGTTTTTATAATTGTAATACACAAACTATGAAATTATACAAAATGTATAAAAAGGTAAATAAATAAATACGCACACATTAAAAAAGCAGCCAAGTCGAATGAGTTTCCTTTTTTATATAGATTAAAATTGAAGACAGAAGCAAGTGGTAAATGTGGTCACTTTATATATTCAAATCCAGTAGATCCAGTTTATGTTCACGTGGCTGTTTTCATTTATATTCGCCAAGCTATTATGTATTTTGAAATAATCTTGTCCGTGATGTGTTCGTTCGTACGACGAAAGACAGAAACCTGCAGCTCGAGAGATATGTTATTCTGCCAGTCGCGCTTTCAAATAGTCTTGCACACTTAAACAGGTCACAAACACCTGCATTTAGCTCTTGTAGTGTTACAATGGGTTTATTGTGTGCATTTGTGGTAATATTTTATTTAAAAAAGCTCTTAAACAAGAATAAATTCGTTTGTTTTGAGCTCGACACTGTACGCGCTGATCGGAGGCGGTGATTTCAGATAGACAGCCACAAATATTTCATTTTCACACAAACAGTTCAAAAACATCTGAATTTAGCTCTTGGTGTGTTCTAATTGGTTGATTGTGTGATATCGCTGTAATAATTTATTTTTAAAAGCTTTAAAACAGGAATAAATTCGTTTTTTCTGAGCTCTTTACTCCAGACGCTCGTGGTCACAGCGGTGATTCATCTCTCCTATTTCTCACGTATCTCTGGCCAGAAATAATTTATCCATGAGCCCTGAACCGGTAATAATCAGATATGTTGGTTTAGCTTGTCAGTGTGAATTAAATCTAAGTATTTATTTGTATTTTTAACCGATTTAAAAGTGAAAGTAAAAGTCCGGTAATTGAACCTGTAGGGGCGCAATTTCTCTCAGACAATGGAAGTCTAAGCACATATACTCAAACAGAGGGACAGAGTGAGATGAGATGTCTGACAGTTTTTTAATTTTCTGTTATCCATACAGTGTTGTAAAGTCGTTAAACTATGCATATTTCCTCAGAATGACTTTTTCATCTGTATGAAAAAATTCTTTGACGTGTTTGGAAGCTGCAATTTAAAAATACAATAATGATTCCCTTTGTAAGGTCATTTAAAAAAATCACCACGGCAAAACCATTCAAGCTATCCAAAATCCATTCACAATTTAAGTTCCTATCAGAAATACTGATGTGTGTTCAGAGTTTTGTGAAATTCTAAGTATGTTATTTGCCTCAAAATCACCTGAGAAGTATTCCAGTTTGACATGTTGTCACGCCAACAATTTTTTAGATATCAATATCCCCCTTGCAGATTTATATCGGCTGTGTTTTAACATTATTCTGATGAAGTTTGAAGCAAATCGAGTAATAATAAGATGCTGAATTCAAATCAGTTTGAAAATGACACACTTCCTTCTGCCAGTTGGTGGCGCTATAACTTTGACTCCTAATAGTCACATATATGCGATCGACATCATACAACGAATAATCTGATGAAGTTTGATTAAAATCAGGAAATGTATGTGGACGGTATTAGACACTTCCTGTTTCTCATTTCTCGCCATAATTTCAACGCCTCGCCACGAGCAAACCGTTCGAGATATCAAAAATCCCCTGGCAATTTTTCATCCCCAGTGTCTTGAGATCATGTTGACCGAGTTTGGCGGCAATCGAGAAAAAAACCTATGACAAGTATTTCAAATTCCAGAGCATGCGCTTTTTACATAACTCTAAATAGCTGACTTCCTGTTGGGTGGAGCCTATGACATGCAATACGAAAGTTGTTTGGCACGATGAGATCTATATGTGTACTGAGTTTCATATGAATATGTGCAAGTATGTGTGAGCTATACATCAACATTTCTGACTGTGTTCCAGGGGGCGCCGTAGAGCCCCTGTGCCACGCCCGGGTCCCAGCCTCTGCAGGCTCCTAAAGGCCACAGATTCCAAAGTGTGCGCAAATTTTCAAGAGTTTTTGAGTATGTTAAGGACCCCAAAAGCCCCCACAACTTTGACGAAAAATTTGAATACTAAACCCTAAATAGCCAACTTCCTGTTGGGCGGAGCATATGATATGCAATACAAAAGTTGTTTGGATTGATGAGATTTATATGTGTACCGAGTTTCATTCGTCTACGAGCAAGAATGTATGATATATGGCCCTCCATATTCCAGGGGGCGCTGTAGAGCCCCTGTGCCACGCCCGTGTATCAGTCTCTGCCCGGCCCTAATGGCCGCAGGTTCCAATCTGTGTGCCAATTTTCAAGACTTTTTAAGCACGTTAAGGGCCCCAAAAGCCCCCGAGACGTTGGAAAAAAATAATAATAATAATAATAATAATAATAATAATAATAAAAAATAATCCTAAGGAAAACAATAGGCCTCTCGCCCTTTGGGCTTGAGCCCTAATTAAAGCTGCAAGCAGCGATGAACGGGCCCTCGCACCCGGGCTCACCGCCATCGTGTTGCTTTAGTAAAAAGGTGAACGTTGAGAAATATGCATTTAATGTCCTAAATATAAGTGGAATATATCAAAGTATATCCCATATATGTGCCAATCTTACCGTTGCCAGCAGGTGGCGCTATCATTATAATGGAATATTGGCCTTCAGATGTGTTCAGGCCAGGACTCTTATCAAACATGTGAAGTTTGGGGAAGATTGAACATTTTATGCTTAAGTTACAACAACTTCTCTTGCTGTGGCAAGACATCAAATTTTGTCATGGCGCCATGGAAACGCCCTTTAACAAAAACTCAAGATCTCCAAAAGTTAACATTGCACAGGCCATTAGATTAGACTGACCACAAAATGTATGTTAATCTCAAAAAAATTATAGGAGTAGTTTTTCGCAGCGTAAAACATGTCACTTCCTGTTGCCAATAGGTGGCGCTATGACTATAACTGAATGTGGGCATGTAGATCTGTTAAGGGCAGAAGTTTTATCTAACATGTGAAGTTTGGGGCAGATTGGACATTGTATATCTGAGTTACAGCAACTTCCTTTTTCATGGCGAAACATCGAAATTTGTCAGGCCGCTATGGACACGCCCTTTAACGAAATCTAAAGATCTTCGCAATTTAACATCGCAAAAGGCTTAAGATTACACTGACCAGGTTTGGTGTTGATCTGAATAAATCTCTAGGAGGAGTTCGTTAAAGTACAACCCCTGAAAATGGCAAAAACAACGCCAATTTTGCAGAGAAAATTCTAAATAACCGACTTCCTGTTGGGATTCGGATTTCGTGCCAAGAGACTTTTTTGTAGGTATTGGTGTGTTACATGTGTATAACGATTTTTGTACATGTACGTGAAACATAGCTCGAGGCGCACTCTGTTGAAAGTGTATAGGTGGCGCTATCGAGCCATTTTGCCACACCTGATGGAATGTTGGCCTTCAGATGTGTTCAGGCCAGGACTCTTATCACACATGTGCAGTTTGGGGAAGATCGGACATTTTATGCCTGAGTTATAACATCTTCTATTCCTATGGCGAGACATCGAACTTCGTGACGGCGCCATGGACACGCCTTTTAATGAAAACTCAAGATCTTCACAACTAAACATCACACAGGCCTTTATATTAGACTGACCACAAAAAATACATTGATGTCATAAAATTTCTAGGAGTAGTTCATCGCAGTGTAAAATATGTCACTTCCTGTTGCCAGTAGGTGGCGCTATGACTATAACTGAATATGGGCATGTCAATCTGTTCAGGTCAGGAGTCTCATCAAACATGTGAAGTTTGGGGCAGATTGGACATTGTATGTGTGAGTTATAGCAACTTCCTGTTTCATGGCGAATCATCGAAAATTGCCAGGCCACCACGGACACGCCCATTAACGAAAACTCAAAAGCTTCGCAATTTAACATCGCAAAGGCCTTCAGATTAGGCATACCAAATTTGGTGTTGATCTGAATGAATCTCTAGGAGGAGTTCATTAAAATACAACGCATGGAAATGACAAAAATGACACAAAATTTGCTCATAATATTAGTAATAACCGACTTCCTGTTGGGTTTCGGATTTTGCTCCAAGAGACTTTTTTGTAGGTATTGGAGAGTTACATGTGTATACCGATTTTCATACATGTACATGAAACGTAGCTCGAGGCGCACACCGTTGAACGTGTATAGGTGGCGCTGTTGAGTCATTTTGCCACACCCACTTCTGAAACCCATATCAGACGTAAATTTTCGCCAGTTCTGAGGTGTGTGCAAAGTTTCATGACTTTTCGAGCATGTTTAGGCCCTCAAAAATGCGATTCATTTTGGAGAAGAATAATAATAATAATAATAATAATAATAATAATAATAATATAGCTGCAAGCAGCGATGGCGGGCTCAAGCCACCAATGCCATCGCCACCCCGGTGGCATCAGGTAAACTGTGCCCAGCGGGCACATGCATTCACAATATCCCTCTGGCAGTGAGGTTTTAAAGGATACGCCAGATAAAGGGTTAATCCGAATCATCTAGACTTTAAAATCACATTCACAGAACAATATATATTTAACTTTAGTAACACTTTACAATAAGATTTCATTTGTAAACATTATGTTAATATGAACAATATTTATATAACATTCATTCATGTCAGTTCATATTCCAAAATTAAACATTAAAACATTGTTTTATTGTGATTTTTTTTCCAAGCACATTTGACCAATTCCAAACCATATCAATCTTAATAACTACCATTATTTTTCATTTAATCATTTATGAGTGCTATATAATAGTCCAGGAAAGCTGGAAGAGAAAAACTCCTTATATTCATGTGTGCAGAATTATTAGGCATGTTTTCTTTTACAGATGAAATGCGCTAAAAAAAGAGTTTTAACTCAAACTGTAAAGTCGAAAATTATGAAATACCCATGATAAATATCAAACACACATGCAATACAGAAATGGATAAGTTAAGACTTGACCATTGTACAAAAAATGCTGACTGGGTCATGAGGTCAGAAAAGAAGAAGAAAAAAACAGGTCAAGAAGAACTGACAAAAAGAATTGCAAAATAATTAGGAATTAATGTGAAGATTAATTTTTAGTCAATTCTGCAAGACAGACTTTTCAGGAAAGGAGGTGGAATAAAAATGAGCTCCTAAATCTTAATCCCGGATTCTGGAAGATATATTCCTCAAACCATCGGACAAGAGGAGGTGGTGCTGGTCCTTCACGAGTCACTCTAATCTGTTCAGAAAGCCTATATATAAAGTCTTAATATATAGTATTTCACAATACTTCATGGTATTCTAATTAAATCATTTTTTTGAATCTTAGATCTCTCAGAACCTGACACATTGTAATTCTGAGACTCCAGGAAAGTGTCAGTTCTGTAAAATGTTGGCGCTGGAGACTAAATGCTCCCTGATAGTTTCACACCTAATTCATTTAACACACACACACACACACACACACACACACACACACATTACCCACAGTGACAGAGGGACAGAGTGACATCAGATGTATGATAGTTTTTTAATTTTCTATCATCCATATAGTGTTGTATAGTCATGAAACTATGCATATTTCCTCAGAATGACTTGTCTTCTATGTGTACATTTTTTTGAAGTGTTTATAAGCTGCACTTTAAAAAAATAAAATACATTTACTGGTTACTTTTTTACTGTTATTTAAAAAAAAATCACCACGACAAAACCATTCAAGCTATCCAAAATTCATTCGCACCTCTTCTGTAAGATAAATTCTTTAAACAGTGGTAAAAGAGGATGTGGTGCTGATCCTTCAAGAGTCACTCAAAACTTATCTGTCCATAAAGCCTATAAAGAATTATTCTTAATATACGGTTCACAATACTTCAGCTTGTTTTTCTAATTAAGTGAGGGTCATTTTATCAGTAAAATACATAAAATTCATATTATTTTTCTTTGAAAGATTTCTATAAATGATTTAAATCATACTTGTTTCTACAATAATTATTTAAAAGTAATCCTATAGCTCCCTCTGGTGGCCATTATAGGTACTAAGAATTGCAAGCTTGATTTATAAGTTATGATAGTTTTAATTTTATGCTGGCTCTTGAAAAAAATAAAGCTATGAAACTTACTGTGCTTCCTTCAAATGAGGACTTCTACTTATATAAAAAATTATGAAGAGTTAGAATGAAAATTTGTAAAGATATAGTAAAATAACTATTGTATTTTTTTATGTTACTTTAATAAATCTCTGTGGCAACACCATTTAAGCTATCCTAAACCCATTCACAATTTAACATCTCAGTATATTGGCATCATGTTGAAAAAGGAGTATGGAGTAGTATGAGGAGGAGTATGAATTCATTTACAGGCTGATTTTATCATAAATCCACAATAAAATTTCTGAGTTCTGTATCAATCTGTGTTGTTGTTTGTTTATTTTAATCTTTTATTTTTCATAGGAAGATAACTTACTCTCCTTTTTAATAAATGTGCTTATAAACCAAGGACAAGCTATTTATAGCTGTATTTATAAACTGCTTACTACTGACTATTAATATTGGGACAAGGCTTTATAAAGCATGAACTGACTATTTACTAATGAGTGCAGTTATTATAAAGTGTTATCAATGCATTTGCTAATGTTAACAAATTAGACATTATTTTACAGTGTTATCAAATCCTTAAATGACTCATAAGCATTTGTGAAAGTTCTGCTTGCATTACAGCTTAGTATTGATCTGTGAGCTGAACAGATGTACTGTTACATCCATGAGATTTTGTTTTTATTGTAATACACAAACTATGAAATTATACAAAATGTATAAAAAGGTAAATAAATAAATACGCACACATTAAAAAAGCAGCCAAGAATGAGTTTCCTTTTTTATATAGATTACAATTGAAGACAGAAGCAAGTGGTAAATGTTGTCACTTTAATATTCAAATCCAGTATATCCACTTCAGATTTATTTCTCAACAGTTTATGTTCACGTGGCTGTTTTCGTTTATATTCGCCAAGCTATTATGTGTTTTGAAATAATCTTGTCCGTTATGTGTTCGTTCGTACGACGAAAGCCAGAATCCTGCAGCTCGAGAGATATGTTATTCTGCCAGTCGCGCTTTCAAATAGTCTTGCACACTTAAACAGGTCACAAACACCTGCATTTAGCTCTTGTAGTGTTACAATGGGTTTATTGTGTGCATTTGTGGTAATATTTTATTTAAAAAAGCTCTTAAACAAGAATAAATTCGTTTGTTTTGAGCTCGACACTGTACGCGCTGATCGGAGCGGTGATTTCAGACAGGCAGCCACAAATATTTCATTTTCACACAAACAGTTCAAAAACATCTTAATTTAGCTCTTGGTGTGTTCTAATTGGTTGATTGTGTGATATCGCTGTAATAATTTATTTTTAAAAGCTTTAAAACAGGAATAAATTCGTTTTTTTCTGAGCTCTTTACTCCAGACGCTCGTGGTCACAGCGGCGATTCATCTCTCCTATTTCTCACATATCTCTGGCCAGAAATAATTTATCCATGAGCCCTGAACCGGTAATAATCAGATATGTTGGTTTAGCTTGTCAGTGTGAATTAAATCTAAGTATTTATTTGTATTTTTAACCGATTTAAAAGTGAAAGTAAAAGTCCGGTAATTGCACCTGTAGGGGCGCAATTTCTCTCAGACAATGGAAGTCTGAAGCACATATACTCAAACAGAGGGACAAAGTGAGATGAGATGTCTGACAGTTTTTTAGTTTTCTGTTATCCATACAGTGTTGTAAAGTCGTGAAACTATGCATATTTCCTCAGAATGACTTTTTCATCTGTATGAAAAAATTCTTTGATGTGTTTGGAAGCTGCAATTTAAAAATACAATAATGATTCCCTTTGTAAGGTCATTTAAAAAAATCACCACTGCAAAATCATTCAAGCTATCCAAAATCCATTCACAATTTAAGTTCCTATCAGAAATACTGATGTGTGTTCAGAGTTTTGTGAAATTCTAAGTATGTTATTTGCCTCAAAATCACCTGAGAAGTATTCCAGTTTGACATGTTGCCACGCCAACAATTTTTTAGATATCAATATCCCCCTTGCAGATTTATATCGGCTGTGTTATAACATTATTCTGATGAAGTTTGAAGCAAATCGAGTAATAATAAGATGCTGAATTCAAATCATTTTGAAAATGACACACTTCCTTCTGCCAGTTGGTGGCGCTATAACTTTGACTCCTAATAGTCACATATATGCGATCGACATCATACAACGAATAATCTGATGAAGTTTGATTAAAATCAGGAAATGTATGTGGACGGTATTAGACACTTCCTGTTTCTCATTTCTCGCCATAATTTCAACGCCTCGCCACGAGCAAACCGTTTGAGATATCAAAAATCCCCTGGCAATTTTTCATCCCCAGTGTCTTGAGATCATGTTGACAGAGTTTGGCGGCAATCGAGAAAAAAACCTATGACAAGTATTTCAAATTCCAGAGCATGCGCTTTTTACATAACTCTAAATAGCTGACTTCCTGTTGGGTGGAGCCTATGACATGCAATACGAAAGTTGTTCGGCACGATGAGATCTATATGTGTACTGAGTTTCATAAGAATATGTGCAAGTATGTGTGAGCTATACATCAACATTTCTGACTGTGTTCCAGGGGGCGCCGTAGAGCCCCTGTGCCACGCCCGGGTCCCAGCCTCTGCAGGCTCCTAAAGGCCACCAATTCCAAAGTGTGCGCAAATTTTCAAGAGTTTTTGAATATGTTAAGGACCCTAAAAGCCCCCACAACTTTGACAAAAAATTTGAATACTAAACCCTAAATAGCCAACTTCCTGTTGGGCGGAGCCTATGATATGCAATACAAAAGTTGTTTGGATTGATGAGATTTATATGTGTACCGAGTTTCATACGTCTACGAGCAAGAATGTATGATATATGGCCCTCCATATTCCAGGGGGCGCTGTAGAGCCCCTGTGCCACGCCCGTGTATCAGTCTCTGCCCGGCCCTAATGGCCGCAGGTTCCAATCTGTGTGCCAATTTTCAAGACTTTTTAAGCACGTTAAGGGCCCCAAAAGCCCCCGAGACGTTGGAAAAAAATAATAATAATAATAATAATAATAATAAATATAGCTGCAAGCAGCGATGGCGGGCTCAAGCCACCAATGCCATCGCCACCCCCGGTGGCATCAGGTAAACTGTGCCCAGCGGGCACATGCATTCACAATATCCCTCTGGCAGTGAGGTTTTAAAGGATACGGCAGTTAAAGGGTTAATCCGAATCATCTAGACTTTAAAATCACATTCACAGAACAATATATATATTAGTAACACTGTACAATAAGATTTCATTTATAAACATTATGTTAACATGAACAATATTTATATAGCATTCATTCATGTCAGTTAATATTCCAAACTTAAACATGAAAACATTGTTTTATTGTGATTTTTTTCCAAGTACATTTTACCAATTCCAAACCATATAAATCTTAATAACTACCATTATTTTTTATTTAATCATTTATGAGTGCTATACAATAGTCCAGGAAAGCTGGAAGAGAAAAACTCCTTATATTCATGTGTGCAGAATTATTAGGCATGTTTTCTTTTACAGATGAAATGCGCTAAAATAGACTTTTAACTCAAACTGTAAGGTCGAAAATTATGAAATACCCATGAGAAATATCAAACACAAATGCAATACAGAAATGGATAAGTTAAGACTTGACCATTGTACAAAAAATACTGACTGGGTCATGAGGTCAGAAAAGAAGAAGAAAAAAGCAGGTCAAGAAGAACTGACAAAAAGAATTGCAAAATAATTAGTAATTAATGTGAAGATTAATTTTTAGTCAATTCTGCAAGACAGACTTTTCAGGAAAGGAGGTGGAATAAAAATGAGCTCCTAAATCTTAATCCTGGATTCTGGAAGATATATTCCTCAAACCATCGAACAAGAGGAGGTGGTGCTGGTCCTTCACGAGTCACTCTAATCTGTTCATAAAGCCTATATATAAAGCCTTAATATATAGTATTTCACAATACTTCATGGTATTCTAATTAAATCATTTTTTGGAATCTTAAGTCTCTCAGAGTCCGACACCGAGTAATTCTGGAGACTCCAGGAAAGTGGCAGTTCTGTAAAATGTTGGCGCTGGAGACTAAATGCACCCTGATAGTTTCACACCTAATTCACTTAACACACACACACACACACATTACCCACAGTGACAGTGGGACTGAGTGACATCAGATGTATGATAGTTTTTTTTTAATTTTCTATCATCCATATAGTGTTGTATAGTCATGAAACTATGGTCATGAGACCAGTCATTCTGAGGAAATATGCCTCAGAATGACTGGTCTTCTATGTGTACATTTTTTTTTTTTTTTAAAGTGTTTAGAAGCTGCACTTTAAAAAAATAAAAAGACATTTACTGGTTCCTTTTTTACTATTATTTCAAAAAACATCACGGCAAAACCATTCAAGCTATCCAAAATTCATTCACACCTATTCTGTAAGATTAATTCTTTAAACAGTGGTAAAAGAGGATGTGGTGCTGATCCTTCAAGAGTCACTCAAAACGTATCTGTCCATAAAGCCTATAAAGAATTATTCTTAATATACAGTTCAAAATACTTCAGCTTGTTATTCTAATTAAGTGAGGGTCATTTTATCAGTAAAATATATACAATTCATTTTTTTTTGAAAGATTTCTATAAATGATTTAAATCATACTCGTTTCTACAATAATTATTTAAAAGTAATCCTATAGCTCCCTCTGGTGGCCATTATAGGTACTAAGAATTGCAAGCTTGATTTATAAGTTATGATAGTTTAAATTTTATGCTGGCTCTTGAAAGTGATAAAGCTATGAAACTTACTGTGCTTCCTTCAAATGAGGACTTCTACTTATATAAAAAATTATGAAGATTTAGAATGAAAAATTGTAAAGATATAGTAAAATAACTATTGTATTTTTTTATGTTACTTTAATAAATCTCTATGGCAACACCATTTAAGCTATCCTAAACCCATTCACAATTTAACATCTCAGTATATTGGCATCATGTTGAAAAAGGAGTATGGAGTAGTATGAGTAGGAGTATGAATTCATTTGCAGGCTTTATCATAAATCCACAATAACATTTCTGAGTTCTGTATCAATCTGTGTTGTTGTTTGTTTATTTTTATCTTTTATTTTTCATAGGAAGATAACTTACTCTCATTTTTAATAAATGTGCTTATAAACCAAGGACAAGCTATTTATAGCTGTATTTATAAACTGCTTACTACTGACTATTAATATTGGGACAAGGCTTTATAAAGCATGAACTGACTATTTAATAATGAGTGCAGTTATTATAAAGTGTTATCAATGAATTTGCTAATGTTAACAAATTAGACATTATTTTACAGTGTTATCAAATCCTTAAATGACTCATAAGCATTTGTGAAAGTTCTGCTTGTATTACAGCTTAGTATTGATCTGTGAGCTGAACAGATTTACTGTTACATCCATGAGATTATGTAAATTAAAATAAATATAATGTCACAGGATGTCATAGGTCAGTATCAAATGAGTTTGAAATTATTATTTGCAGCACAAATAAGGTTTTTTTAGGATTTTTAAAAATCCCTAAAACTGTCAGAAAAAGGTTAAGGCCTAAGCTATTTCTATGTGAGTGGCTAATTTTATTTTTGTTTTTATAATTGTAATACACAAACTATGAAATTATACAAAATGTCTAAAAAGATAAATAAATAAATACGCACACATTAAAAAAGCAGCCAAGTCGAATGAGTTTCCTTTTTTATATAGATTAAAATTGAAGACAGAAGCAAGTGGTAAATGTGGTCACTTTAATATTCAAATCCAGTAGATCCAGTTTATGTTCACGTGGCTGTTTTCGTTTATAGTCGCCAAGCTATTATGTGTTTTGAAATAATCTTGTCCGTTATGTGTTCGTTCGTACGACGAAAGACAGAAACCTGCAGCTCGAGAGATATGTTATTCTGCCAGTCGCGCTTTCAAATAGTCTTGCACACTTAAACAGGTCACAAACACCTGCATTTAGCTCTTGTTGTGTTACAATGGGTTTATTGTGTGCATTTGTGGTAATATTTTATTTAAAAAAGCTCTTAAACAAGAATAAATTCGTTTGTTTTGAGCTGGACACTGTACGCGCTGATCGGAGGCGGTGATTTCAGATAGGCAGCTGCAAATATTTCATTTTCACACAAACAGTTCAAAAACATCTTAATTTAGCTCTTGGTGTGTTCTAATTGGTTGATTGTGTGATATCGCTGTAATAATTTATTTTTAAAAGCTTTAAAACAGGAATAAATTCGTTTTCTCTGAGCTCTTTACTCCAGACGCTCGTGATCACAGCGGTGATTCATCTCTCCTATTTCTCACGTATCTCTGGCCAGAAATAATTTATCCATGAGCCCTGAACCGGTAATAATCAGATATGTTGGTTTAGCTTGTCAGTGTGAATTAAATCTAAGTATTTGTTTGTATTTTTAACCGATTTAAAAGTGAAAGTAAAAGTCCGGGAATTGAACCTGTAGGGGCGCTATTTCTCTCAGACAATGGAAGTCTGAAGCACATATACTCAAACAGAGGGACAGAGTGAGATGAGATGTCTGACAGTTTTTTTAATTTTCTGTTATCCATACAGTGTTGTAAAGTCGTGAAACTATGCATATTTCCTCAGAATGACTTTTTCATCTGTATGAAAAAATTCTTTGACGTGTTTGGAAGCTGCAATTTAAAAATACAATAATGATTCCCTTTGTAAGGTCATTTAAAAAAATCACCACGGCAAAACCATTCAAGCTATCCAAAATCCATTCACAATTTAAGTTCCTATCAGAAATACTGATGTGTGTTCAGAGTTTTGTGAAATTCTAAGTATGTTATTTGCCTCAAAATCACCTGAGAAGTATTCCAGTTTGACATGTTGCCACGGCAACAATTTTTTAGATATCAATATCCCCCTTGCAGATTTATATCAGCTGTGTTTTAACATTATTCTGATGAAGTTTGAAGCAAATCGAGTAATAATAAGATGCTGAATTCAAATCATTTTGAAAATGACACACTTCCTTCTGCCAGTTGGTGGCGCTATAACTTTGACTCCTAATAGTCACATATATGCGATCGACATCATACAACGAATAATCTGATGAAGTTTGATTAAAATCAGGAAATGTATGTGGATGGTATTAGACACTTCCTGTTTCTCATTTCTCGCCATAATTTCAACGCCTCGCCACGAGCAAACCGTTCGAGATATCAAAAATCCCCTGGCAATTTTTCATCCCCAGTGTCTTGAGATCATGTTGACCGAGTTTGGCGGCAATCGAGAAAAAAACCTATGACAAGTATTTCAAATTCCAGAGCATGCGCTTTTTACATAACTCTAAATAGCTGACTTCCTGTTGGGTGGAGCCTATGACATGCAATACGAAAGTTGTTCGGCACGATGAGATCTATATGTGTACTGAGTTTCATATGAATATGTGCAAGTATGTGTGAGCTATACATCAACATTTCTGACTGTGTTCCAGGGGGCGCCGTAGAGCCCCTGTGCCACGCCCGGGTCCCAGCCTCTGCAGGCTCCTAAAGGCCACAGATTCCAAAGTGTGCGCAAATTTTCAAGAGTTTTTGAGTATGTTAAGGACCCCAAAAGCCCCCACAACTTTGACGAAAAATTTGAATACTAAACCCTAAATAGCCAACTTCCTGTTGGGCGGAGCCCATGATATGCAATACAAAAGTTGTTTGGATTGATGAGATTTATATGTGTACCGAGTTTCATACGTCTACGAGCAAGAATGTATGATATATGGCCCTCCATATTCCAGGGGGCGCTGTAGAGCCCCTGTGCCACGCCCGTGTATCAATCTCTGCCCGGCCCTAATGGCCGCAGGTTCCAATCTGTGTGCCAATTTTCAAGACTTTTTAAGCATGTTAAGGGCCCCAAAAGCCCCCGAGACGTTGGAAAAAAATAATAATAATAATAATAATAATAATAAATATAGCTGCAAGCAGCGATGTCGGGCTCAAGCCATCAGTGCAACGCCACCCCGGTGGCATCAGGATAACTGTGCCCAGCAGGCATAAGCATTTACAGTAACCCTCTGACAATCAAGTTTTAAGGGATGCGGCAGTTAAAGGGTTAATCCGACCAATCTAGACTTTGAAATCACATACACAGAACAATATATATAACTTTAGTAACACTTTATTTTAATATTTATAAAAAATGTATAAGGTGTGCATTGTAGCTGACACCTATATGAACACATTACAATTGTTTTATGACTGCAAGTCTTTCTTCTCAAATGCTATTGAGCTTCAAATTTGCATTTGAGCCCATGTGAAAAAGTAGCATAATTTACATATGACTTACAGTTTGTTGTAATAAATATCAAACATTCAATTTAATTGTGCATTATAGCTGTCACCTAGATGAACAATTACAGTTGTTTTTATGACTGTAAGTCATTCTCTTCAAATGCTACTAAAGTGTATAACAATATCACATGTAACTTTAGAGACCGGCCCTAAATTTGAGACTCTAGAAAGTCCAATGTCAAGACAACTTTATGCCTGTTTTATTTTCTTTAGTTTTCTTTTCTCTGTGCCGGATTGCTGATGTCCTATACCCAGGCATAGATGTCCATCCATCAATTACGAACATTCAGCCGCAAACATGAGGTGTGAGCGGTCGCGAGCGCAGATGGGAGAATGGCGCATGTTTTTTTTTTGTTTTTTTGAGCAACTGGGATGGTGCCCCCTCTGGGAGTTGGTGCCCTACGAAGACTGCATACTATGCATATAGGGAGCGGCGGTAAAATCTCGAAGATATATTCCTCAAACCATCTTACAAGAGGAGGTGATGCTAATCCTTCAAGAATCGCATAAAAGCTATTCAAGTGTACAGTTTCCTTTTATTGCATCTTGATATAAATATTTCTGAATTCTGAATCTGGGTTGTGTTTATTTATTTATTTTATAAGACAACTGAGACTTTAATCTCCTTTGTAATATATGTGCTTTTAAACCAAGAACAATTTATTTATAGATGTATTACTGCTTAATAATGACTATTATTAAGGGAAAAGGCTTTATAATCATGAACTATTTACTAATGCTTAGCTAATGAGTGCAATTATTATAAAGTGTTACCATTGCATATACTAATGTTAACAAATTAGACATTATTTTACAGTGTTACCAAATCCTTAAATAATGTATTAGTGTTTTGTAGTGATTTTAATGACCTATAAGCATTTGTGAAATAGTTTTGCTTGCATTGCAGCTTTTTCTGTCAGTTGAAGAGTTTTACTGTTACATCCATGAGATTAATAAATGTCATGTCACGTCACAGGTTGTCATAGGTCAGTATCAAATGAGTTTGAAATTATTATTTGCAGCACAAATTAGTGTTCTTAGGATGTTTTTAAATCCCTAAAACTGTCAGAAAAGGATAGGCCTAAGAGATTTCTTAACCTGTAATGAAAGGAAAAAACACCACCATTAGCAACAACAAAAACAATAACAATTTAAAATACAGATTTTTTTTTTCTGATTATTAAAGGGATGATTAGGTCTCTCTCTCTCTCTCTCTGCCAGACAGCCCCTCCCTACAGTCCACACACACTGTCACAGTCACCAACCCCCTCACACTCCCCCTCACTCTCCCCCTCCCTTTCCTCACACAGACAGGGTGGCCAGAGTGAGATCATGTAAGTTGAGAAGTCTGACAGTTTTTTAATTTTCTTTTATCCATACAGTGTTGTAAAGTCGTGAAACTATGCATATTTCCTCAGAATGATTTGAGCTTTGTATGAAAAAATGCTTTGAAGTGTTTGGAAGCTGCAATTTAAACATACAAGACAATTAATGTTTCCCTTTTTACTGTCATTTCAAAAATTCACCACGACAAAACCGTTCAAGCTAACCAAAATCCGTTCGCAATTTAAGTTCCTCAATGGTTTTTCTTAATGTAGACAAAGTTTGGTGTGTATAGTGTACTTCCCCTGGGAGGAGTATGCATTAATTCACAAAAGAAAATTCCCAAAACTCCATATTCAAGTCAAAATAGCCAACTTCCTGTTGGTCGTAGCTTATGACTGCGAATTAGAAAGTTGTCCGTCTTGATAAGAACAATTTATGTACCAAGTTTGGTGTCTGTAGCTAAAACTAATCCCCCCACTTTTGACAAAAGGTGGCGCTATAGAGTGCCTCTTCCACGCCCTTTTAAAAGCTTTTGCCATGGTCTAGCTATCTTTAATACTGATATCTGTTTCGAGTTTCATGTAAATCTGAGCTAGTTATCTGCCTAAAAATCACCAGAACAGAACATTCAAGTTTGACACGTTGCCATGGCAACACTATATTAGATATAAATATCCCCACGACAGATTGTCTTCGGCCGTGTTTTGTCATTATTCTGATGAAGTTTGAAGCAAATCAAGTAAAAATAAGATGCTGAATTCAAAGCGTTCTGAAAATGATTCACTTCCTGCTGCCAGTTGGTGGCGCTATAACTTTGACTCCTAAAAGTCACATATATACGATCGGTATCATACAACGAACAAACCAATTAAGTTTGATCAAATTCGGCAAATGTATGTGGATGTTATTATACATTTCTTGTTTCTCATTTCTCGCCATAATTTCAACGCCTCGCCACGGGCAAACCGTTCGAGATATCAAAAATCTCTTCGCAATTTAGCATCCCCAATGTCTTGAGATCGTGTTCACCGAGTTTTGTGGTGAACGGGTGGAGTTCCTCAGAGGAGTATATCAAATTCCAGAGCATGTGTTTTTCATAAAACCCTAAATAGCCAACTTCCTGTTGGGCGGAGCTTATGACATGCAGTGTGAAAGTTGTTTGGTTTGATGAGTTATATATATGTACCAAGTTTCATATGTATACGTGCAAGTATGCATGATATATGGCCCCTCGGTACTACAGGGGGCGCTGTAGAGCCCCTGTGCCACGCCCGTGTATCAGACTCTGCCCGGCCCTAATGGCCGCAGGTTCCAAGGTGTGTGCCAATTTTCAAGAGTTTTTGAGCATGTTAAGGACCCCAAAAGCCCCCGAAACCTTAGAAAAAAATTAGAAGAATAAAAAAAAAAAAAAAAAAAAAAAAAAATAATCCTAAGGAAAACAATAGGGCTCTCGCCCTCCAGGCTTGAGCCCTAATAATAATAATAATAATAATAAAAAATAATCCTAAGGAAAACAATAGGCCTCTCGCCCTTTGGGCTTGAGCCCTAATAAACGGAGCAATTCCAAGAGGGTCCTCACACCATCGGTGCTCGGGCCCTAATAATAAGAAAAAGAATAATCCTTAGGGGAACAATAGGGCTCTTCGCCCCTTCGGGCTTGAGCCCTAATAATCCTTAGAAGAACAATAGGGCTCTTCGCCCCTTCGGGCTTGAGCCCTAATAAAGAGGTTTCTTCCTCTGAATATCTGCTGCTTTGAACAGCTCGGTGAGTCTCTGATCGGCCCAGTTCCTGAAAGAACATTCTTCTTTAAAAGACACTATCGAACAGAGAACTGTTTAAGAGAGGATATCATCTCCAGAGAGAGCTTCTCCACTTGAAAGTCAATTCATTTACAGCCATTTCTGTGTGAAACTCAACTCTGGAGTATATGCCATTACTTATATTAATCATAATATAAATCTGTTGTGTTCCAAAAAAAAGTATTATGGGTCAAATTGACCTAAAGTACATTGGTTTGCATGCAATTCGCCAAAAATCGACACTAAAAACTAAAGATTCATTTAAAAATAAACAGAAATCCTCTATTGAAGCTTGTCAGAAACTAATAGAAATGGGACATTTTTTGCATACTGAGGTTCTAGTAGTTACAAGTATTAATAGTATCTGACATTATTTGTACTTAATGTAAATACGTATTGCTATTTATACTTCCTCTGCCTTTTTATGTCTTTTTTTTTTCAAACCCTTGTGAGTGTAAAGTGGTTTCCTCACACTTTTTGTGTGCGGCAAAGGTCCAGTGATTAAGATCCAAAATCTGAATGATTTTTCTTTGATGATGAGAAATATCCACCAAATTTTAAAAAGATCTAAATAGTTTAACCAGAATTTCAAGCAATTTGAAAATCAAGTGTGGGTCAAATTGACCCCAACACACAGGAGGTTTAAAAACTGGAATGTATCTCTTATTTATTTTGCGGTCTTAATGGTTTTAGTGCATGCATTTAACATGATCTTTTCCTGCTGTCTTTTTTTGGGTCACGAACCACCAGTTGAGAAGAAGCACTGATCTAGCCAGCGGTGTTTTAGCAGGAATCAGGTGAGATGTGTTGTGGTTAGACCTCTAGCCCGCTGCTGACCTCACATCTCTTGAAGGTGACTCTCTATCTCGCTCATAAATCTCATATCATTTATTCATTCCTTGTCCCTAAACCCAAGGATGGCAGTCGTCCTATCCCGTCTCTTTCTCTCTCAGGCACTTTGCTAGCAGTCCCAGTGGTCGTTTAATTTTTGAGTGGATATTTTTAGCTGAAGATAATCGAGGTGGAAACTTCCATCTGTCCTCTGCACATTCCAGCTGCTCCGCTTTTTAGCAGAAAAAAGCATTTATATTGGCATCATCATCATCAGTTTGACCCTCAATTCTTTAAACACAAAAGTGGAATGGGTAAGTAAAATTTTTTTTATTTTTTTTTAATGTAAGGCCATATTTGCAGTTTTTACTTAGTGCCAAAAAGTGCTCTAACGAGTGTTGTTTTTGTTTACTAGAACTTAAAACGAAAAAAAAAAATTATTAATTGAAATAAAACTGAAAATGATGTAATACTAAATTACAAAATTAAACTTCAGTTAAAAATAAAAATAAATATTTGAAGTACTACAATTACTAGAAACTGAAAACATAAATGAACCCAAATAGAAATAGTAATAAATTGATTCTACTTTTAATAATTATAATGTAAAAGTTTTAATTAATTTTACATTTTCATAATAAAACTGATAACTGAACATAAAAAAATTACTCAAACTAAAACTAAAAATATACAATAAAAGCTAACTCAAAATATCAATAAATACTATAGCTGTATAAATAATAATAATATTAATAATAATAATAAGAAGAAGAAAACAAGGGTTCCCACATTGTTGGACCAACAAGCTTTCTACGTAGTAGTGTTGTCACGATACCAAAATTATCGATACCGATACCTAGTCAAGAATTGCGATTTCGATACTTTTTCGATACTTTTCCTGAAAAGGGAAAATACACTCAAATATCGTTACTGTGCTTTATTTTAAAACCAGGACAACATTCTTATCATATAACACACTAATAAAAGAACATACGAACAGCAGATATATTAAACATTTGTACAAAATATGAAATATCAAAATTTTAAAATAAATTACACCAATGACATTCAAGGTAAAGAAAGAATAAATTTAGCAGCATTATCTCAGTTATCGTAAGAAACATAACAGTAATAAATTTATCTTGATTCTGAACTTTGAATAAAAATATGAACAGTGATTATATTAAACAATGTCAAAAGATAAATAATATCAATTTAAGCAATGGCATTCAAGTAAAAATTATTCTGTCAGTTGTGCAACCTTTTCTTTCAGAGGAGAAAACTCAGCCAGTTTATTTATTTTCTCATTTCTTGTTCACTGAAGTTCCTCCCTGCATAGCAGCGCGCGAGCACGGCGCTATCAGCAGCGCATGCGCAGCTCGTGAACAGCTCTGTGAACTGTTTAACCCTTTCAAAAAGTTACTCGAGATGTGACGGAGCATGTGATTTGTTGAATGTAATGAAACGAATCCGCCCTTCACTGAACGAGATCGAGAGATCTTCTCATTCTTGAATGAGTTGAATGAACTGATACATCTTGTTCGTGAATGAAATGATTGAGAGTATACCGGGTCAGTGAGCCAAGCATCTAAATCTCGATCAGCAGATACAAAGCGCAGTTATAGGAGCTGTGCAGATACGCTCGTTTTCATATTTAGCATACAGAACATAACTCCATGTTTAATCCCTGATTAATGTGAATATTATATATAAACTGTCTGACCAAACAGTTAAAATGTTAATTATGCAAGAAAACCTCATGCTTTGTTCATCTGAACAATTTATTTAAACTATTTAATGCGATTATGCACACATTTTAGTAAAGCCAGATCAGTTTTAGTAAAGCCACTAATGCAGCATCTCGCTGTAGTGCTTTTTTGCTGCTTCATGAGGAGAAAAAACACAGACGTCCATAGGAAGGCACTGGAAGCGTGCGTTACACACACCAACATGAAATACGTCTTAAATTTAGGAATTGTGACGTTTTTAATTTGCGAGAATCGCGATACTTTTGAAGTATCGGTGCACCGTGCAACACTACTTTCTAGTAATTAGCTTTTAATTGACTTAAACTTTATGAGGGTTCATTAAAAAGTATTTTATAAAAACTGCACTCAGAAAGAGTTGAGCAAAAAGCAATATTTGGAATGTAGATGTACATGGAAATTAAATGCAATCAATAAAAATTATTTAACAAAAAAGAAAAAAAAAATGCTAATAGATTTTATGAAAGCAGATACTAAAGTTAAATCAGACAAAATACTTGCAGGAAGATTCACCCTTATTCAACTTTGCTCCTATCCATAAGAAAACTATCTGCAAACTTTATACGATAAATCCATTTTTATGTTAACTAAGTTTGGTTTAATTTTCAAGCGAAGTTGCATTCAGCGCAGGGTCAAAAAGTGCAGCACCGCTTCGGATGAACTTTAATTGGCAGAATTGATCTGTTCGCTGCTGTGGTTCCTGAAGCCTGAGGCAGAGCGATACAATGATTAGAACTCAAGCAAAGAGAAACCTCCGTCCCTCTCTCTCTCTCTCTCTCTCTCTCTCTCTAGCTCTCCTTCAAAACACTGTAAGAAATCATTCATTGCAGCTCAGGCCTCAGATGACGACTTGGTCAGTGGCTGTGCATAACCCTGTCCCCATCGATCGATCTACTTTTCTTTTTAAAGTTCAGACTTGCATGCCCATTTTTCCCTCACATGCCCTCGAGGTGCCTCTCCGTGGCCCTTCCTTCGTGCTGCCTGGCCATTTCCTAATGGTAGAAGATGCAAAATTAATGACCGAAGATCCGGTGATCATGTGCAGGGACATGTCTCTAAACTGACAGTGACAGCGGCGCAGGAAATACAGCGAGCTCTGGAAGACGCCCCAGTTTCCGACAACAACATCCATAACGCCACGAGCACAGGCCTCTGTGGGACAAAAACACAGGGTTTCGCTGGAGCCCGACCCATTGCTCTGGCTCTCATGACACTTTACACCCACATTTAAAGTGAATATCGCTCAGGGTGCCGCTCCTGAACAGAACTAAACACCTGGAAGTGCTCTGTAAATGAATCCTGCGCTGGAGACGACAGCGCTGCGTATTTGTTCAGTGGAGTCCCTACATGGATGTACCAGCAAACGCTATCACAAACATGCATGTATTAATGAGACATGTCTGAATAGACACACACATCCAGGGCTGTTATCTCATCTGCTTAGCGTCAACATGCTTTACAGAGAGATGGAGAGAGAAACTAACTTGCATGGAGATTGAATTAGGCCAATGCCAAACTATATGGTACAAAAAAAGTTGTACATATCATTTTTGCAAGACTAAGCATCATCTCCATTTGTAGTTAAAATAAGACCATAAAAATAATATTTTCATTACTTGATGTAAAATAAAATATAAAATCCTTTTTCCCTGCTAATTGCCAAAGCAACATTTCTCAATTAACTTGATGCACTTAAATAACTAAAACTGCAACTGAAATTAATTTTTTTTAAATAAATTAAAAATAAATGAATAAAAAACTAATAAAAATTATTCAAACACATAATAAAATTACTAAAACTTTTTCTAAATATTATGTAAAATTATAACAAGACCTCAGTGTTACTAAAAGACTCGAACACTGATCAGCACTCAAACTCGTAATGAAAATAATCAGCAGGGCAATAAAACAAAATCAATACTGTCAATACACACTGCCCAGAAATGATATGTGAAAATATTGTATTTATCATCAATCTCTCTTAAAGTCTATTGTGCAATATTATTATAACAAAACAATATTTCACTTTAATAGCATCTCATTGTGTTTGTGTGCAATTTTCTGGAAGTTCAAAATGTTCACTATACAGTGAGTACAAACAAAAGGTTTGGGAAACCTATTTGGCAACAATTCGGAAAAAAATTTCAACCTAATTTGACTTTGCTCCTAAAAAATCATAAAGTTTTTTCTTTCTTTTGTTTATCAAATTGAATTCAGTTTGGTTTGATTTTAAAGGGAAGTTGGACTGTGCAAAAATGATTGCGCGAAACAAACTTTAATGCCAAATTACATTGCAAAGGTGGCACAGAGGCGCTTCTGAAGTGTCATTCAGGTGTCTTAACGCAGACTGTTTAATGCTTCTCAGAAAGTAGCATTTAGTGACTAAATCCTGCTTGCTCTGACACAAGTATTAAAGCATAGAGTTGTAATTGCTGTGGAAATGCACTAGTCTGTTTTTGTTTTTTGTTTTTTTTTCATGAAGCATTGCACCTTTACACTGAATTTTGAACAGGCATTGAGTAGCCTTAACTGTGCAAAGATATCATAAATGGACGAATTAATGTGTTCACACTTTTACTTTAACGTGTACTAGCATGCAAAAGGAGTTGCTTACTGCATATTATACAGTAGGGGATGAATGCATATTCAGACACGGACAATGTTTTGTCTGAACGAAACTCTACTCTGAATCTACGGTGACAAATAGACTTCAGACATGGTTTACAGAAGCTTAAGAAATTCCAAAGAACCCAAGGAAACAACAAAGCCACTTTTTCCACAGTTGATACATCCAATATGCTGATCTGGATGATAGTGGATGAATATACAATCCTAGACTGGAGTGCAAATTCAAGTCCCTTGTGTGGACCAACATTTGCAAACAAATATCACCCGAATGCCACAGAGGATGGTACAATGAAAGTGTGTAAGTGTGTGTGTGAGTGTATGCGTGCATCTGTCTGTCACAAGCATCACGTGGAGCAGTGCTCTTCATAATCTGGTTGGATTATGGCTCTCCGTCTGGCCCGTCCATCAATGTATCTGCTTCCATGATCATCATGACCCACTCACGATTTCCCAGCATCAAGCTTTGTGTTGTTCAGATCACACTGTACTTTGCATGCCAAAAACACACAAGGAATCAAACCCCAGCAGCGTGTATGTGTGTGTAAAACACTGAAAACAGGTCATTCGTGAGCATTTTTGGTGTCTGACACAAACACACACCAAGACATACACAAAACGGGAACATATTCACATGAAAGTTATCAAACTTTCTCTAGCACATCAAATCCTGAACTACTCCCGAGACCTTGTTTACACTCCTTGTAAGTATAGGATTGTGTGACGTCACCGCAACTAGTCCATAACAATTAGCGCTATAAATAAGAACTGAAAAGCAAATAAAAAGCAAGTGTAGGAGCTGCACATAAATTATAATAATTATAATAAAACTTACCATTCACGCAAAAGAAGAACAGCCAAGCAATCCACAGGTCAGAATTATGAAATTTCAGCATTTTTCTGAGGGAAAGTCGTCGTGGTGTGAAGTATGAAGTTCAAAGTCAGGATTTTCTCCCACAGTTTGATGGTGGGAAAGTAACTGTCTCTTAAAATCAAAGTCACGAATTAAATATAAAGCATTTTTTAAATATTTCAACGACCACATGTGAAACTAAGAGCTAAATCGGCGCGTAAAATTCCCTCAGAGAACACCTTCGCCTCGCGTTCGAGTCGGGATCCGCGTTAACGCGTCCGGTTTGGTCGGTACCGGGTGTCCGGATCTGTTCTTCAGCACGACACCGAGCTGTAATCACATGCTGCTCCCGGTGAACCGGTTAAATGTGCAGCGGATCTTTGAAAGGGCCGTTACCGAAGCCGCTGCTCCCGTTCTCCGCTCCGATTGAGAAATCTGACTGACTGACTGACTGACTGACAACTGGCCTGTTGCCTAGAGACCGCTGACGCCAGTCGAAGCGCGAGGTAACTGTGCCCTCCTCTGGCGCGAAAAGGTGGCAGCGCGCACGCACGCACGCACGGCGGCGCCGCGCCCCGGTGTGACCGCGCGTCAGGTGCGCGCAGGAAAACACATTCTATTGAATGACATTTAGTATTATTAAATTAACCACTTTTATATTTTTACAGTCAACCATTTAAACAATAAAATGTTTTATTGTGAAATTGATTTATTCTCGGTCCATTTGTAAACTAGTTTTACTACTGTATTTTATTTAATTTAAAATATTTTTAATTATTTGTATATTATACTATTATTTTGTGCACCATACAAACAAGTCCATTTTAACAAGCTTTCTACATGTGAGAGGATAAATGATCTTTTTTTGCCTGTGGCTGCATTATATTTATTATAGTGTTCAGTAATATACAATTATTACACTTTGAGCTCTCAATTAGTCTGTCAAAGATCAAATGAATAGATTAACTGATCAATAAACCTGTTTAGAGATAGAATCAATAAAACACCTGTCTATCATCCATCTGACATTTATGATACAGAACAAGCCAAACACACAGTACTGTAGCTATATTGAAAGAACAGAAAGATACTGAATATCTATATTGAAATAGCATTTTTTGGCTTATAAAATAATGTATAAATAAATAAATATGGAGATGTGGGAATAAATAAAAGTAACAATAAATTAATGCCTAAATACATTTAAAAATAAAGAATAAAAATATAACCTTTTTTATAATAAAAGGAAAATTAAGTACTAAAAGTAACTAATTAAAAGACGTGGGAATAAATAAATATAACAATAAATGAATGTATAAATAAATATAAAAATATTCAAAGAATAAAATTATAGCAAAAAAACAAAGAAAATAAAAGTTATTAAATACAGAAATAAAAAAAAGTAAAAAAGTAATCCATTAAAAATGTTTTCAGTTACTAAATGTAATTATTTATTATATATTTAAAATATTTATTTATTTATTCATGTTAAATTTAATTTTTACAGATGATTTAGTTACTTCTGGGACCAACTTGTCCTTAAAGTAAAGCTAATAACCCCTCACACACCTGAGGAAAAACCTCTCTGCATGTACATCCATCTTCTGTGAGAAATGTGCAGAGCAGCAGATGCTGCTGAGATTCTGCTGATGTTCAGATCTCTGACCTCGACCGCACCGAACATCTCCAACCACCGAAACAAGCCAACTCTTCCCCCAATTAAACTTTCAGCATCTTCAGTGTGTTTGATCAAATATGCATGTGAAAGATTGACAGGGTGTGGCTGAAAAAAAAAAAAGCAACCCAGTGCTTTGCATTTATCCTGCAGGCATTTGGCACAGAATAAGAGAGAAAGACTGTTTCAGTCTGACGGACAGAGAGAAATATCCCTCTCTTCCGCCTCTGGGCAACAATCGTCCTGTTCTCTTATCTCTGGCATACAGTTGTCTTCAGCCCAGCAAACAACGTCCAAAACAGAGTTTGGAAGCAGCTGCGTTTCATCCCTGCTGTTCAGATGAATTATCTGTGCCATGCTCAAACATAGATGAATAAGCAAACAAATCGTGCTCAAACAAGACAGATCTGTGCTGAAAGCTTCAAAATCAGCCATGCATTTGCATAAGCGTGCTGTTTAGACAAAGATATTGTCATGCTGACAACTGACTTTTTGTGAAAATCAGAGGATGTGGGATAACCGAACACACTTTAACCGATTTCTAATGAACTAAGTTACTAGATCAAGTTTTATTTTGAGAATATATAGCAATTAATTTGTGCTGAATGCTTTAAGTTTGAATATTACACACATAAATTGATCAAATTTACATTCGTACAACAAACTGGGCACGATTTAACAAAACAATAACAGCTCACTAACCAGCAACCACTGATAAAGTTAATATCAGATCAAATAATGGATGAAAACTTATTTCAAACTTCAGAATATATTAAACCAGAAAACAATTCCACACACAATAGCTGATAAGTTTCTTTATTCCAGTGCCTCACTCAGGATTTGGCATGTAAGTGGCGCCACCTTGTGGAAGTTTGTACTTACAGCTCAAAAACTTCATGAAAACTTCATAAGATTTAATATTCACCCCTGCATTGCATAATATTGCATGTATACATCTACACAAATCATGTAATAAAGATTTTACATTATGATATTGGAGGTATCAGATGAATCTTCAGTCTTGCATTAGTCCTAGAAAAAAAACAGAGAGAGAAAGACGAACGTTAACCTTCAGATTTTTATAAGAACATAAGGGCCATGTGAGGCAGTTATCGCCTCTGAGAGACTCTTAAAGTGCACACTTTCATTCCATTGCAGTCACTGTGTGATAGATATGTGCTTTTATCACCAGCTCACGCTCTGCTGTAACTCTCGCCGCGAGTCGTCTACAAATGATCCTGAACACCACGCAGAATGAAAGATCAAACACTGCACCCATCACGAAACCCCTCCGCTGCCACATTACCATTCATTCTGCATCTCTAGCACTGCTGCGCAGAGATCTCGGTAGTGTTGCAAGTGATACACATTTAATAAAAAATAAAAAAAGGTTACGGTAAATACACTTATTATGAATGTCTATGGGTGAAAACATACTAAAATGCACACGGTTTCTAAAGCGTATTAATAAAAATATAAAATGTTATGCATGTTAACATAAGACTAGCAGGAACAATTATCTATCTATGTGTGTGCGTATGCAATTTTTGAATAATACAAATATATGTGTGTGTATGTATACAGTATGCATGTGTGCGTGCATGCATGCATATATATATATATATATATATATATATATATATATATATATACACACACACACACACACACACACACACACACACACACATACACATACACACTATTTAAATGTAATTTAAAATTTAGTTTATTTATAATTTCATTAGTTTGTTAAAATGAAAATTATAATACTAATATATATATATATATATATATATATATATATATATATATATATATATATATATATATATATATATATATATATGATAGATATAGGTAATTTATTTTAGTGTATTAAAAATAATTTTTTATTTTTTTATTATATATATATATATATATATATATATATATATATATATGATAGATATAGGTAATTTATTTTAGTGTATTAAAAATAATTTTTTATTTTTTTATTATATATATATATATATATATATATATATATATATATATATATATATATATATATATATATATATATATATATATATATATATATATATATTTAGTATAGCATATTTTTATAGTTGACACATTGTTATTTAAAATACCAATGTATCAGGTAACTTTTTCATCAATTCTCTTTGAACTACTTTCCCTGTAGAAGTGTAGGTGATACTGAGGTGATCGGTCCTCACGAAACAGGTTATTGTTTTGCTTATAACAAGGTTCTAGCGTATTGTTTGGTGTGTTTATACAGAGATCTTATCGGTGTATAAATAAAGCGGTTATTTTGGTTAAGTTCCAGAATTCCGGGTGTCTCTAAATGTGTGCTAACTGCAGGAATGCTGCGTGGGACGGTAAAGGAGTCACAGCTACACTTTCCAGGAGACCCTGAGGAATGAAGTCTGTATTCCAGTCGTTCAGCTGGACCACACCTCCAGATCAACTGGTTTTACCAGACACCACTATCACGGCCTTTATGGAGCCCAACCCTGCTGCCTGTGGTCATAGTGTCATAATTAATGCTAATAAATACAATATAACTCACTCCCGGCTTAAACTTTGCTCCTCATATTAATATCTTCAAACTGTAGCTGTGCATTAAAATTATGTTTTAAAAAAAAGCAAAACTGTTACCGAATCGCTGGAAGACGAAGACTTGTGACCGTCCTTCTTCTTGTGATCCTTGTCTTTCTTCTTCTTCTTGTCTTTGTCTTTATGTTCTTTACCTTTGTGTTCCTTATGCTTATCTTTATCCTTAGAATCACTCTGAAAACAACCAATAAATACAATTAAAATAACATCGCATATTCCATTAAACAGCAGACGGTCACTAGATTTCTGCAGTCTTTGTCAGTGATTATGAACACTCATATTTCCTATTTAAACAGGAAGTTGGGACGGGACACATGAAATAGTTTGTTCCTTTATTTAAATATATATATGGATGTGCTGCTGACAGATATGAACTTAAAATCTTGAACTGAAGAAGACAACTGTCCCGAAAGAGATCATTAAAATTCAATATCTGTTACAGTATCAAACTTATTTCCATATGCAAAGTTTTTTGAGAGATATCTGATGTTTTCCACACAGCCGTTATCAATACTTTCCATTCATCTTGAAGACTGTAGAGAATAACACTCACTAGATGTCAATAATGATCACATGTTTTTGTTTTTAAAACAGGAAACTCTGTGATTTCTGAGATCTTTAACCCATTAGTCACAACACTAATATCTCAAGTGGCTATTTTAATTTTAATGGTTGTTTCTGATCAGATTATCATGTATAAATGAGTTTACCTTGTCTTTGGACTTTTCCTTGTCTTTATCCTTCTTTCCAAACCCAAAGATCCCCTCCACTTGTTTGCCCTCTGACTTCTTCACCTCTTCATCTGGAGAAAGAGAAAGAGTGAATAACAATGCATTCGTTCCTTGATTCAGAAATAAAAAAGATTAAATGTTGAATTCGCTTTGCAGCGGTTTACCTGCCATGTTGAACTGCTGTAGTTATCGACGTTTGTGAAGCTCTGTGTTTTCAGTCGAAGAGTAAAAGAGCTTGTCTCATTAATATATAATTTACGTCATCTGACGTCCGCCCAGTCGGGTTATGTGATTCGCTGAACGATAGGCGCGAGCAGGTAAACGACAGTTAATCGGCGAATAAGCACAAGGCTTGGCTCATGAATATTAATGAGGTTGTGTGACTAAGCGGTCTCGAAGTATAATCTCGCGTTCAGGTGATTTATTCAGGTGTGCATTCACGGAAGTATCTGTTCTCCTCTCCTATTTCAATAACAACATATCCACGCCCATATACAGAACACACACACACACATACACACACTCTTATAAAACAAATCTAAATATTGAGGGGAAAAAAGCCAAATGAAGTTCCTAGCAATGCATATTACTAATCAAAATGAAGTTTTGATATATTTATGTTAGAAAATGTACAAAATATTTTAATGGAACATGATCTTTACTTAATATCCTAATGATTTTTGGCATAAAAGAAAAATCTATAATTTTGAGACATACTATGTATTTTTGGCTATTGCTTCGTGGTCCAGGGTCTCTCTCTCTCTCACACACACACACACACACACACACTCTCTCACTCTCCCTCTCTCTCTATATGTATATAGTGTTGTACTGTATTGTAAATAAAGGAGTCTAGGACAACATTTTACACCAATTTATTTCTCACAATAAGTTTATTTTGTCACTTTTTCATTAGTCACAAACCTGAAACAAGTATCGGACATGTCTATTATTATTATCCAGTGTACATATACTGGGCCATGTTGTCACGATATATGGGATAAATAACATGAATGGGAACTGTTTTGAGAAAACATATATTATTTGTAATATGACATACTAACATAAAATCAATACATTTTCCACAATATAATATTTCAAATGTATTACAGGCTGTACGATGTCTTTAACAGCAAAACAAACTGCAAAAAACTGTTAACACATAAAAAAATAACAGGTGATTTTCATAGATAATGTATATGCAGTACATCACAGAACTCATGTAACAGATAATAATACTACTGAAATTTTAGTTTGCAAAAATATTACTGTAATTTAATATAAATGCTGCAACTAGGTGTTTGAAAACAACATGTAAAACAAGTATTTCTGCAATGGGATTTTTTTTTGACTCAAAACCTGTTACTATAAACATGAATCCCTTAGGACATTTTCCCTATGTGACAACTTGCCCCGGCCTACTCATGTCTTCAGTCTTCAGCTTTAGTCCTGCAAACAAAGAGAGTTAATGTTAACTTTCATTTTCTATGAAAAAAAAAAGACAGTTCAAGTGCATTTAACTCTACATAAATGATTTGAGAAACACAAATCTCATGCATCTGGTTGCAGAAAAAAAATCTTTTGAGTGTATTTTTTGTCCTCTCTTCAACAAGTAAACCGGTTTGTCTGCTTTACAGGGGCGGACCCATCTAGCAGACTATGAAAGCACTCGACTTCAACCAGGTGCTTTTAAAGTAGTCTGACACATTTAAACTGGCCAGGTTTGTTTTATAATATAGTAAATTCATGTAATAATGAAGAACATGAAACATGACGGAAGTGAGTCAACTGGTAGAACATTTATGAAGATTAGCTTCAAACATGGCTCATCCAATCAGATCATCAGAATGATTCATTTGAGTCTTTTGTTTTGAACTGTAGTCAAGCAAAACTGAAGAATGGAGCATGTGCCCTAGATAGTGCATCTTTACGACTGTAAGTGTGCACCACGCCTCAAGATCAGCCGTTTTTATGAGATGCCATTATCACGTCATTTATCCATCCTCGGTTAACAAATGTGAATAAAAAGTTAGTAACCTGCTCTTAACTCAATCTTTGACTGCTCATAGACAAACTAATGGTAGCAAACTGCACCAAAAAAACAACAGAAAAGAAGTTGATATGCTTAAGATCTCCTTCTGTGTCTCACAAAACCAAATTCATTTGGGCTTGTTTTAATTAAGTAGTAAAAGCACAAAGTTACCTCATCACTGGATGAAGAGGATGATCTGTGTCCACGTCCCCGGCCGTGTCCGTGTCCATGACCATGTCCGTGTCCATGACCGTGTCCGTGTCCATGATCATGCCCGTGCCCCTTTTTGTGTTCTTTATCCTTCTTCTTTTCCTTGTCTTTGCACTTGTCCTTTTCCTTGTCTTTGCACTTGTCCTTTTCCTTGTCTTTGCACTTATCCTTGTCTTTGTCTTTGCACTTGTCCTTGTCTTTATCCTCTTTGCAATCACTCTGAAAAAAAGCATGCATAAAAGAGTATAATGCATCACATTCTATACACCAGCATGTAGTAACATCTCTTACATCTCTAACGTCATTGTTAACCCCTTAAGGGCTGAGCGACATTTTTTGAACTCTTGAAAGGAGTCTTCTGGGTTGAACTCAACACAAAACACTGTTCACAACACATTTTGATTCTGTAATCTGATTATAAACACATCAGGAAGCTGAAAAGTGGCTTTAAAGGTGTTTGGAATGGAAGGGGTTAAAAAGACAATGCAAACACTTTGATTTAACTGTCAGTTCACATTATAAACACTTTCCAAATGTGTTATTTTAACATCATTATTGATAATATATATTATATATTTCATATTGATATTACAGTTTTTTTTATAAATTTACAGTAATTTATAAATTATGTGTAATTATGCATGCTGATGTTCTTATAACAGAGACTTTTCTCTGTGTTAGAAAACTTTCATTGAGCATCATGATACAATATTCTTACCTTTGGCTTGTCACTATCTTTGTCCTTGTCCTTACACTCTTTATCTTTTTCTTTGTCTTTATCTTTTTTTCCAAACCCAAAGAGCCCCTCCACCTCGTTCCCCTCCTGCTTCTTCACCTCATCATCTCCAACAGCTGCTCAAAACAGGAATAAAGCTGTTAGTTTCTCTTAGAAATCAACCAGTGTGTGTTTACAGATATATAACTGTTGTATCTGTTTACCTGAGCCCAGATCGAAGTCCATGATGAAGCAGTGAATGTGATCTGATCGAGAAGACAGCAGTATTTATCATCCACATAATGTTTCTACCGGGATCCACCCAGACTCAGAGCTTCCAAACAGTTGCTTTTTGTGCCTCATTAATATTAATCACATGACGGAAGATTCGCCGCAGCTGATTGGCTGAAAGACAGACAACGGTAAGTATGCATTCGAATGAGCGAAACTCCTTACTGTGCTTAGCGACGGCTTTGCTCATGAATATTAATTAAATAGTCTCAGCTGATTGGCTAAGAGACGTCGATGAGTAGTCGAGTGAGCTGACTAAATAAGAAATAGCTTGTGTTTATTAATTATGTTGTGTGGTGTGATTTAATTTGATATTTTGTTACTTCTTTTTTGTTATGTGTTTTCTTTTGTTTGGGAAGTGCTTGTATGAGTCTTCTGTAACAATTTTAATCTGAAGTGTAAACACATTCAACAACTTATATTTTTTTAAAAAAGCACAATATCTCCCTATGTCCCTCCCTTTTGGATAAATAAATAAATAAATAATAAAAAGACATAACAATGTCATTTTGATATACAAAGAAAGAAAGAAAGCAACAGAAATATGGACACTTAGACAAAAACACATCAGTTGCATGAATGTACCAAATCAATCACAACTTGTTTAAGAGAATGAAAAACTGTTTTTTATAATATGCACAAGTGACTAGATGATGTGCATGTTCAATAAGTAGTTTTAAGAATTGTATTTCTGATCTGAGAAATGCACCAAAGCCACTGAGAAAGACTGTAATATAATTGTTGATAATAAGTACTGTATTTATGTATGCATGTATCTACTAGCACTACTGTGAATGTGAACAATTTCATATAACCAGTCATTAAAAACACTAAATCCTGTTTTAAGAGTTAACATGGGCTTTGACAGAAACAGGATTATCCAACACAACCGGTTTCTGAAGCTCTTCCTCTGGTATCCAGACATCAGTCTGCAGGAGTGTCAGGTGTGTCTCTGCTTTAGTATAACGCTCAGAATGATGAGCATTTGGAGTGTTTAAAATGAATGCACTGTAAGTCTTTGGGTAAAAGTGTCTGCCAAATGCTTAAATGTCAAATAAGCCATCTGGAACCTGCTGCAATAAGCACACACCCCCCTGATTTTATTCCTCTTGTGTTTCCACCCAATGTAAAAATCCTCCAGAAATATCTCCCTGGCAGGAAGTAGATGAACTTCTCTAAAAATGGCCCCAGCCCGAGGCGCTTCAGGAAAGAATCTGGTTTCTGTTCACGCCCTTTGCTCCACAAATGCTCTGCTTCTGATTATTCCAGCACATGATGACAGAAAACACTCCTCGAATCATTTTCACATGAACTGCATGTGGTTCGCTTGCATGCTTTTTAATAGTATCATTCACAATCATAATAGTCTCCGAAATAGGCAAGATACATAATTATTCAATAGACAACAGTGTGGGTTAAATGCTGTATTCTATTCCCTCTACCACAGACTAAAACAAATACACACTGATCATAAACATTCACGTCTTAAAGTCTATCTTCGTAGCACTATAACAAAAAAAGGTACTGTGGCCATTCAGTGATTGTATCAGATGGTTAAATATATATTCCAGGGCTCCCCAAATGAAAAATAAAATGTTTAGTTAATAGTTTAGATCACAGTGGAGATTGCAGGGGGGGGAAAAGTCATTCTAAGCATTATTTCTATATCATTCACACAATTGTTTTTTTTTTTTTTTCGGAAAAATTTTAGTTGGACATTCTTATATTTCTTTTTAAATGTAACAATTTGTTTCGGAATGTTCAGAGAACATTCAAAAGTAACATTTCCATAACGTTTGCCAAATGATAAGATGGAATGTTCACTTAATGTTTGAAAAAAAGAACACCTTTTAAGCATTTAAAAGAGATTTTGAACGTGACGCGAACAGACAGAAATCCTGTTTTTGTAACTTAATGGGAATGCTAGAAAAATGCTCTTAGATCATATTTTTGTTAGCTGGGTATGGCCTATGTTTAGCTTTTTACCTCTAAGGCCTTAAGTTGTTAATTTGTGACATTGGAGCACAAAACCAGTCATAAGAGGCTGAGAGATACAACTATTTTACTTTACTTTATGGGTGAATTAAGAAAATCACCCGTAAAGGTGTCCAAATGAACTTCTTAGCAATGCATATTACTAATGAAAAATTAAGTTTTGATATACTTAGGGTAGAAAATTACTAAATATATCTTCTTGGAACATGATCTTAATATCCTAATGATTTTTAGCATAAAAGAAAAATATTTAATTTTGACCCATACAATGTATTGTTGTCTATTGCTACAAATGATGACTGCTTCTGTGCTCCAGGGACACAGATGTGATGTAAGAATCATGCAGGAGTCTTACACACATACGTCATCACTGCAGCACTCTAAACCCCTCAGAACATGGCACTGTGTGTAAGTGTTTCTCATGATGTGAAGTGTGAGGTGTATCTGCTGCTCGTGGCTCTGCCGGTCTCCAGCGTGTTTCTCTCAGGATATCCCATCAGGCTCTCGATGGCAGACAGAGGCCTGCGGGAGGCGCTGCTGCTCTCTGTGTGGCTCTGGCTTTCAGAAGGCAGGCTGGAGTAAACTAGAGAAGAAGAAACCTGAGAGCCACAGCTGAAATCTCTCGTGCCGAATGACCCCGAACCCCCTGGCCCTCCTTCAGTCTTCACCGAGGAGTTTTCTCCGTCCTTATCATCTGATATGGCTTTCTTCTGTAGAGGAATAACAATAGAGATTCAGTTTAACTGCTGGGAGAGAACTACACCACCATTTCACACGACAAGGAGAAGTGAATTTCCTCTAGATCTTACAGAAAATAAAAGCGGTCATAATGCTTGAGAACTAACACTGATTAAAACAAACCAGCTTGGATTAGCTCATACATGCTTGTCATCATGGTTGTTTTCTGATCCAGAAGACTTTCCTGAGTCCTGGGATTAAAACAAAAGCAACAAGACAAACTACATCAAATATCTGACCTTGACAGGACTGTCTGACAACAATGCAGCACATAGAAATTGCATATACTACACACACACATAGATACATATACATATACATATATACTGTATATATATAAATTATTTAAAATCGAATGATTGACTTTCTAAAATGAGTTGCAACATTTTCTTCACATCTTATTGACTGGTAATGCGGGTTAACCAGGTGTTAAACCAGTCCTGCAGGTTTAGACGAGTCTCTAATGGAAGGAACTGACGAGAAACCACCTTTTTACTCTTCTTGTCTTTCTTCTTCTTTTCCTTCTTGTCTTTCTTCTTTTTCTTGTCCTTTTCACTTTTCTTCTTCTTCTTCTTCTTGTCATCATCGCTGTCTGAGGAGGAGGAGGAGGATGAGGAGCTGGACTCCTGAGGATGGAGAGGTCAAATATATTCAGGGTTCATGTATTTCTCATGTACTCCGTGTGAATATTTAATAAAGAGAGATTTTACTTTTAGATTTTACCTTTTTCTTATGCTTCTTCTTCTTCTTCTTCTTCTTCTTTTTCTTCTTCTTCTTCTTCTTCTTCTTCTCATCATCACTGTCAGAAGAAGATGAGGAGCTACTTGATGACGAAGATGAAGATGAATCCTTTGAGAAACGAGAGCAGAGCAATTATTCAGTCGGTGTTTGTCACACATATATATATATATGCATTTCTACTTTCTAATAGGTTTCATATACATTTCTACCTCACATAACATAAGACTTCATATATGGAAATGTATTTCATATATTACATTTAAGAATAGAAATCAATCTGACCTTTACTTTCTTCTTCTTCTTCTTTTTCTTCTTCTTCTTCTTCTTCTTCTTCTTGTCATCATCACTGTCAGAAGAAGATGAGGAGCTACTCGATGATGAAGATGAATCCTTGAGAAACAAGAAAAGCCTTGTTCGTCAGAGAACTGCTAAGAAATCGTAGGAAATCAGTTCAAGGTCAGGTAGCTAGTCTTTACCTTCTTCACTTTCTTCTTCTTCTTCTTCTTCTTCTTCTTCTTGTCATTGTCGCTGTCTGAGGAGGATGAGGAGCTGCTGTCGGATGATGAAGAGGAGCTGGAGTCCTGTTAGGAATAATAGCTCTTAATAAGGAATAATATTTTTTTATTATTATTTAAGTACTGCATGTTTTTAGTGGTTTTAATTTTTAGTAATCACATTAACTGTTCTTGTATTTCTCATACTGAACAATGCCTTTTCTCCATCGAGTTAATTCACACTGGATAAAACCCCACCCTTCATTTTATTTCAATTTTAGTTTAGAGTAGAATTTGATTCGTTTTAAATCAGCTTCAATTTGCTTCTACGGTCTGAATAATGCATTTTACAAAAGTAAATTCTGAACCAGCCCATCAATAACATATGCAGCTGTTTATGATGAAGCTTAAAGCTTACTTTATCTTTCTTCTTTTTCTTGGTTTTCTTCTTTTTCTTCTTCTTGTCATCCTCACTGTCTGAAGAACTGTCCGATGAAGAGGAGGAACTGGATTCCTTCTAAAAGAGACAGAGACGAGTATAAGACATGAAAATCATGTTTTGCCAAGTTATGATTAATAAAGCTAATCTGTTATTAGTGAGAGATGGAGATCTGTCACCTCCATACAGAGAAGATTCACTTTTACTAGCGCGGTTCACGGGAAAGCGTGTTTTCACACACGTTGTTGGATGATTAATGAAGCAATGTTTTTGTGTTAATGTACAAACCTTCTTCTTTTTCTTTATTTTCTTCTTTTTGTCTTTCTGTTTGTCGTCTGCTCCCTCGGCCTCATCATCAGACAGGTGACCGTCGTCCCTGACATCGGTCAAACCCGCAGACGCCACAGGAAGTGCTGCACAGGACAGGAAGTCGCTTACATGAGTCATGTGACCACCATTAGACATCAATTCAACATGTTCGGAGTAAAGCAGGCTCCTCACACGCAGTGCTATTTTGTAAAAATAAATTAAAATAATATTTGTTTTTATTTTTTTCAGTTTATTTTTAAATGTTTTCTTGTGTTGTATTTCTTTAGATTAATTTCTAAAAATATATATATTTTTTGATTTAGTAATACTGTATGTGTATATAGTTTTCATAATTTTTTTTTTTTTTTTTTTCAGTTTCAGTTTTAGTTATTTTATTACATCAGGTTAAACTAAATGAAAATGAGACGTTGTTTTTCCTGAGAACTAAAGTTCTACTTTATTAAATTTTACTTCGCTCAATGCCCATTTTATTTGAAATAATATTTTAAAGTATATTTTAAATAATTTTATTTAAAGTAAATGTAAGGTTTTAGGTTTAACCCTGCATAAAAGATTAGATCCACATAATAACTAGACCATTATTAATAAAATAAAACATAAAAAATTAAATTCTATTACATTACTAAAGAAGTTTCTATGAGACTTTTAAGATATTATACATTTTTATGACTTTTCCAAACCATAAAAACACATGCATTACCATGTCAATCCTTTGTAAAAGTTATATAAATGTTGCCTTCTCCAACCAGAATTAGGATTAAAGAATCTAAACAGGGTTAGACTAGACTCAAATCTGCACAAATAAAGGAACAGACTAAAGCATTCACCAGATGAAGATGTGTCTTCTGTGAGCTTTCCATCCTGGTGTTTGAGCTCAGGCTCCTGACAGACAGAAGAGGAGCTGCATGAGTTACTCTGACACTCACTCTCAGCAAACAGAGACTTCAGCTCAATCCTGCGGTTTCTTACCTTCTCCTCTTTCTCTGCAGCCGATGCCGAGTCGCCTCCTGAATCCTGCAAGGCATAGTCAGCTCAATTAGTCAATTCGATTTGAACACTTTGAACTCAAACTAGTCTCCACAAACATTAAAAAGAGTGATTCAGGTGCATTTCATGCTTTTAAACTGCAATGCACCTTCTTTTCCTTTTTCTTCTTTTTCTTCTTCTTCTCATCATCACTGGAGCTGTCAGAGGAAGAACTGCTTGATTCCTGAGAGAAGAGAGAACTTGCATTAAACAATATGGAAACTCGCTTAGTAGTTGTGACTTTATCTCACAATTCAAGATATAAGATAAGATATAAACTTGCAATTATGAAAATGCAATATTTCGAATGGTTGCATTTTCTATTTGTCCATTTTCATCTTAGTTTTAGTTTAAGTTTTCTGCTTTTTAAAGAAATGTCAAATTAATTTTTTATTTCAATTATTTTAGTTTGTCAAGTCTAACTTCACTCACATACACAGACACGGACAGATAGAAACAACAAATCACACTAATGCACTGCTTTACCTTCTTCTTCTTCCTCTTCTTGGTCTTCTTTTTCTTCTTCTTTTTCTTCTTGTGGTCATCCTCACTGTCAGAGGAGGAAGATGAGCTGGAATCCTAAGAAATACAGAAGATGCAGAGATTTCAGATTTCCAGACGGATTCTGTAAAACTAAAGCAATTTTATACCTTCTTCTTCTTCATCTTCTTTTTCTTCTTCCTTTTCTTGTCCTTCTTCAGTTTCTTTCTGTGTTTCTTTTTCTTTTTCTTCTTCTTCTTTTTCTTGTCATTCTCGCTGTCTGAAGTGATTGCAGCTGCATCCTGGGAAAAATTAAGCAAAGTTCATTAATATATGAACTAAAAAGAGAGCAAACAAAAACTGAGGCAATGAATGAAATGTGAGACATTATTCTGAAAATTTAAAAAGTAAGGTAATTTACATAACACGGCAGAGACAGTCTTAAACAAGAGAAATTACTTTGTCTTTCTTCTTTTTCTTGTCTTCGTCTCCTTTAGTTTCTCCTGCAGGGGTTAATTCAGTGTTTCCCTCCAGACCTGAAAACATCACACACTTAAGATGATCACTTGGAAAAAGTCAAGATGATCAGCAGAACGAGTTGTTTTTCCACACAACAAAAGAATACAATGACCACCAGTGACTCAAATAAAATCTCAAAAAAATTCCCATATATCAAAAAAGAAAATAATCAATTAAAAATACATCCCAATAAATTATAATAAATAAAATTAAGAATAGCAATAAATAATTATACATAAATAAATAATTTGTAAAATTAAAAATAAACGATTAAAATCACCAAATCAAATATTTTGACCTATACAATATATTCTTGGCAACTGCTACAAATATACTTGTGTTACTTAAGGTTTTGTGGTGTAGTGTCACACACACACACACACACACACACACACAGATATTTCAGGCTTTTACTTGTCTGTTTAAATAAAATGAATGTTTGTCTATCTTAGGCCTGAAATCAGAGGTGTTTCATAAAGTAAAATTACCACTGGAGTGAAAGACACACACACAACGAAACACCTGTCCTGCGATTCGTCTTACCGGTTTCTGCTTGAATCCCTAGCTCTGCAGTCTTGCTGATTTTCATTTTCTTCTTTTTCTTCTTTTCATCCTGTTGAGGAGAATGCGTGAATGAGTAAATCTGGGAGCGTGACCCAGATAAGTCAAGATGTAAATGTTGTTGTTTTGTGGTAAACACACATATTTCATAATTAGGACAGCAGCCATGAGACACACTCTACAAATCCTGTTTTAAAAAGCACGCCATGACTCAGACAACTTTCCTTCCTCTGCAGGAAAACAGTGGTAAATAAACACAGCCTTTATGTAAAGTTCAGCCGAAAGTCACAACACACGCTGTTAAAAACCCCCATTACTTTCATTCCTTGGCTGAATGCAAAAACAAGATGTTTATTAGAATGAGCTGTTCTTCCACTCAACATGAGCATACAATGATTAGTATTAGTAGCTGTCCAGCTCAAAATTAAACACAAAGAAAATAAATAAATAAATAATATAAATATATAATATAAAAAATAAAACACCATCTAGTCTAAAAACTGGTTAAACACTGTTCTTGTGTTTGCTTTAATGTTACTTTCAAAAAACAATCAAGGCAAAGTTGAAGTTCCCCCTATAACCAAAGTTGATGTAGTGTGTGTGTGTGTGTTTATGAATGTTAAAAGCTGATTTGGTGAACTCTGTCACTCTGACTGGCGGTGTTGTAGAGCACAGGTGCATTCTAGGTTATGTTTAACGTCGGAGAGTACAAATCTCCACACTAGAACACTGCAGACTGTGACACTTTCAACTCATCAGTATGTGTGAGAAATACAAATTGCCCAAGTACTTCAAGCCCTAGATTTCTACTTACCACAGTTAATTACAGGACAGCAAAACCACACTGTAACATGTGCAATAACTGTCATACTGAAAAGTTAATTAAATATGAAACCAGTTAAACTTGTTAATCTGTTCACCTCACTGCTGTCACTGTCTGAGGATGAAGAGGATGAGGATGTTGAGGATGATGATGAGGAAGAGGACGATGATGAGGAAGATGAGCTGGACTTCTGTGTGAGAAAGTGTAGAGTAGTTGTCACCTGCAAGAACTTGTTTCTGACAGTTGACATACTTTTCTGTGTGTGTGTGTTTGTTCTGCCCTCCAGCTCTTTCCCCTCTTTGCACAAGAAGGGAGTTGTTCTCTTTAAATGTTGTAAAAAAAATTAAGGTCATGCATTCTGAAAACCTCATAAAATAGTGTAATAATCATGCTTTTCTTCTCTGTTTTGTACTAAAATGCATGTATTATTCTTGGATTAATAAAGTTTAGCATGCAAAAAAACATTCCTTTATCTATGTCAAATATCAGTTATATTTATGTATTAAGCAGATGATTTAATTCAAAGTGATATACAAAACAGGAACAAAAGCAAGTGTTCAGTATCTACACAGTTCCTGGTGTGAAATTAATATGCAGTAAAAGGTTAATTAATGTGCTTATTAAGCTCTAGTTAAGCAAGTGGAATGAGCGGGATGCTTCAGGGTTCGCTACTGGGCTCTGTCTTGTTTCGTAATCGAAGTACCTTGCTTCTTTTCTTCTTCAGCTTTTTCTTCTTTTTTTTGTCTTTTTCATCATCCTCACTATCAGAGGAGGATGCAGAGCTGTCACATGACCAGGGGTGATTCTTGAGAGGAAGAAATGTGCATTAATATACTTTCACAGTGGATGTTAAAGGAAAATGAATTTAACTTCATTGTGAACCATCTAAATACAATGCTTTTTTAACTTTCCTACCTTTCCATCCCTCACACCTGGAACTTTTGGATCGTTGTCACACAGTATCACGGAACAGGCCACGCCCCCATCCTCCAGTTCATTCCTGCTCTCGGAGCCTGCAGCTGCAAATATACAGTTAATTAAAGATTTTAATTATTTTAAAATCTTCAAATATCATTCATTAAATAATAATTCTCTATAACCAGCTGCCCTTGGACGTCTAACTTCTATGCCCTTTAATCTATCTATCTATCTATCTATCTATCTATCTATCTATCTATCTATCTATCTATCTATCTAGTTTAAGTCAGAGGTCAGAAATTAATATAGGCTAAATTGCTTATGAAAAGCCAAGTAAACTCTTTCAGGTGCTATATAATATTTATGCAGGTCATTGGTTGAATGGATGAAAAATTTGAATAAAGAGTTCAAACTGCATCAAATAATAATAAGAAAAAAACGCTGTATACAAAAATGAAAGAGAAGCATTACAGAGGCTCAATTTCTCATTCATTTTATTTGCCAGATGTTTAGCCAGTTCAATTACCTGAGAGCTGTCTGGACTCCATTTGCTCGTCGCGTGAGTCTGCGCTTGGCTCAGCTGACCGCGGACAGGTGAGTTTATACCGGAGGGGCCGGGCTTAACCGCCACTTCCGCTTTTCCTGCTCATGAATATTAATTAAACCCTGACGTTCGCTTAGCGACTCTTAAAGCTGCAGTAGGTAACTTTTGTAAAAATATATTTTTTACATATTTGTTAAACCTGTTATTATGTCCTGACAGTAGAATATGAGACAGATAATCTGTGAAAAAATCAAGCTCCTCTGGCTCCTCCCAGTGTCCTATTGCCATTTGCAGAAACTCCATCGCTCCCGGTAAAAAACAACCAATCAGAGCTGCGGTCCGTAACTTTGTTTGTGTTCAAAATGTAGAAAAATGTATATAATAAGCGAGTACACCATGAATCCATTTTCCAAACCGTGTTTTTGGCTTGTCCTGAATCACTAGGGTGCACCTATAATAAGTGTTTATATTCGGACTATTTTAGATTGCTTCGGGGTTACCGCGGCGGAGTAACCCAGTACCTTTGTGATTCTTCATAGACATAAACAGAGAGAAGTAGTTCCGGCTACGATGTTCTTCCGCAAGATGCAAGCAGTTCTGTTTATTAACCGCTAGAACGTCAAAAGTTCCCTACTGCAGCTTTAACTTCAAACTGTTGAATAAACAGTTTTATTAAACCTACGAGCCTGGAAACGGCAAAAGAGCTTTAGCACCACGTTAGATGTATTACATATTCATGAAGTAAGACTTTACAGAATCTTGCATTATTATTTCCTAGAGGCATTTGTCATTCGTTTTTAATAAACTTACAAAACCCTTTCAACAGCACTTAATCTTATTTGTAACAGTAGGTGATGATGTTTCTCACACCCTTTGTAAACTCTTACAGGGTGTGTGTTTGTATTCTCCTCTTAAAGTCTCTCTTCTGTCTGCAAACATGTGTAAAAAGTTCCACGCGGATTTGACAGTGATTTTAAGCTGTTTTAATTGTAAACATGTCTCTAATGCATCCTTACATGCGTAAAATATGTTTAGTTTAGCAAATATGAATCCTACAAAAAATGGTCTTAGTAAAAGTGTAGTAACCAAGTTTTTTTTTTCGTATTGATTACCATTTATAACCACTTGTACTACAAATACCATGGTTAAACTATAGTTAGTGTAACAAAACCATGGTTAATCTGTGGTTAGCATGGTTTAACTATAGTAACCTTATTCTATATTTTATTTTATTTTTTGGCTGTATATGTGTTTAAAAACATGGATTATTTTAGTAAGGGTATGGCCAAGGATTAAGGCATGAATATTAATTAAGCTGTTTAAAGTATACAGGAACCCTCTCCAAAGCAAATTTTTAGGTAAAATATTGCTAAAATCGGTAGGCCCTATGTCAAACAAACTGCATTATGCAATTAAAAACATTACAAAGTAAAGTCATGCAGGGGTGAATAGATGATCAGAAAAATTCTGTCTGATATTTTGGATTACTTGGATTCTGGTGTTAATATCATTATGAATCATATTATGCAGCAACAAATAGTTATTGCTTACATGTAAATAACAAAACCTAACATGTAGCACAATAAAGATGATGGTTACCACTAGTGTAAAACTGCTGACTCACAGTGACTCAGAAATCATCAGGCTCTGTGTCATGATGTCATGTTTTTCCATGATAACACAAAACAGCTTGAGCAACTGAAACCCTTATAACGGGTTATTGCAGTTTATATGCAATTTAAATGCTCATTTACATTTGTGTATAAATGTGTGTACCTTTGTGATTTCAGGATCTGGTCAAGTCTCACATGATAAAGAAAACTAATTATATTTACACGATAGTAATACATTAATACATGCTTTGCAGATATTATTGTTCAGTGCCTGAAATACACAATAAAACACTAGCGTACTAATGAATACTGTGCTGTTTAGACACAGTATGTATTATATGCAACAGTAAGACTGTATCCAGACTAGTAAAGTACTACAGTATTTCTGCAATATATAGTTAAACCTCCAACCAATGGTTGGTCATTATTTATGGAAATAAAAACAGTTGTTTTGAATTTTAATTCAATTTTGTGCAAAATGATAACACTTTCATAGTCCCACCAAATATTTTATTTCATCATGGTCTTTCATTTGTCAAGTCAAATACTACTCTTATTGGTAAAAGTGATAAAAAAAAATGGTAAAATTAATAATAATAATAATAATAATACTTTATAATAATATAATTGTTTCTACTATATTTTATTTATTTAGCTTATTTTTAGCTTTAATAACAACAACAACTAACGAATGAATAACAACAATTATAATATTATTTTTTTAACACATTTTAGCTTATAATAATAGTGTATTATTTAGAGCTGAATAAAATACATTTGAAATTATTTTTATTATTTATTTTTAATTAGCATATTTCCCATATTTTTTTTACTTAAAAAGTATATTAATACTACCACTACTAATAATAGTAATTATTGTTTTCTTAACTTCTTAACTATAATCAAGTATGCTGCAATGGCATGAAAAGCTAATCATGTTACATTGTGGGTTTCAATATTTCATATTCGTAAGAGTTCACCTGGTTTTCCATGTGTACAGTAATACTACACGTTGTGGTCAGAATTCATACTGTATGTATAGTATATGTTATGCTATTCTCAGCCAGAGAAGACGCTCCACTGAAGACAGAGGTGAGGAAGCTCCTGTTTTTGGCTGATGGTTAATGTGTCATGAGGCTCCTCCTGTGGCATTCTAGGAATGAAATATGATGCTGAGATATTGTGTATCAGGTATTGTTCGTTAACGCTTCCCCAGTGTTCATTTCCAAGAGCTGTTGTGTGGACTATGTGTTCATCTCTCTCTCTCTCTCTCGGTGGGAGCCTGATGAGTTTCCAGAAACTCCAGTGCTCTGTGATTTCCATTACTTCATGCGGCTCCGTGCAGCTTATCATGTTAGTTCAGCTTAACCAGGACTGAATAGAGAGCAGAGACGTATGAAGGGCCGAGAGGGACAATAACACACTAATGTGCCGTGCTTTACTGTTGCTGTGTGCTTGAGATTTGTGCTTGAATATAAAAGCACCTTATTGCATTGCAGTACCAAAATAAACTATAGTAGTGCTGGGCAATTCCTAGCTTAACAACAACAATTTATTTTTTATAATATAAATATAAACATGAATCAATAGTTGGTTCATAATAATACTCATTATTTGCTAAATAATTATAAATAGTCATATATTATTATTATATTGTAATGAATAAAAATAGTAATAATAAAATACTGTATAAGCTATTAGAAATATCTGACTTAAAGCCATTTTTATCTGGTGGAAATACTACAGTCCTAATCGTTTTGGCCACCACTGTATATAAGAGATCTGAAATGCATTGAAAAGGGTGCCAGCAATCCATATCTGAGTTCATGGCGTTGCATTGTGGGACTGTCGACTGGAAGTGTTGAGTCGAGTGTGAGCTTGATGATCATTGAGATGCGCTGGATTCCCAGCCGTCGCTCCACATGTTCTCCAGCAGCAGGTGCAGGACCTCACAGCTGAAGGATGCTGGGGCTTTTGCCAAACGAACAGATGTTGAGAACAACTGCACACACAGCTGGACCAGAGAGGGAGGGGTTCAGATGAGACCCCAGAAATCAGACAAGACACAGTGTGTGTGTGTGTGTGTGTGTGTGTGTGTGAGGGAAGACAATTTAAATTGATTCAAAATTCTAAAAAAACAGTTTGTCAGTAAAGCAGCGTTTCCATTCCCTGTGTTCAAGAGAACAGAATCATCACTTCTGGGAAAATTTCACATGACTTTTTTTAATGCATATCTATACATGCATTTGCTAAATGGGTTTTCATTGCATTTTAAGCACATTTCTTTTTTTCTCATTTTTCTATTTTCTTTTTTTTAAATATATAAATGCATCTACATCAAGTGGATGTATGCATTTCTTATGTGCATTTTATTCACGTCTATTCAACTATATGTATGCCAAAATGTGCATAAAATACATGAAAATAATTCAATTTTAGTGTTGCTAGGTTTTATTAATACTTTGCATGAGTTCTCCTCAGTTTATAAGATTTCAACTTTAACTAAACTCATGCAAACCCTATGCATGTCTTATTTTTTCTCACTATATATTCTGAAATTTGCATAAAAGCATAGATAGCTATTTTAGTATTGTTAACAAAGAGATCGTTTTATTAATATCAGAAATTAGTTTTTATGGTTTCCATTTTCTTTTTAATTTTAAAGTTTTAATCATTAAAAAAAATATATAATTTAATTTTTTTATAATGAAGATTCATTTCAGATCCGGTTTAGTAATTTTAATTTTTAGTTATTCTACTACTTCAACTTTAACTAAACAAAAATTAGATTTTATCTACCTAAAGTAAACATATGCATTTCCTATGCACACCTTTCAAACCATATATCTCAAAAACACATCTAATTTGCATTCAAATGCATAGTTTTATAATTTAGTATTGTTAATATAGTAGTGTATCTTTTATTAATATTTTGGATAAATTATTTTATTTTATTTTTTTGTAATGTTTAAAATGTCTATTTATTTTTATAATAAATAGACTTTGTTTATTTAGTACCTCAACTATAACTAAGTTTTATTCACTTTAAGCAAACATTTGTTTTTCTTACACACACCTTTCCAACCATATTTGCCCAAAATTACACAAATAGCTATTTTAGTATTGTTAATGTATTTATTTTTTATTCATATTTACATTTTTATTTATCTTTTTCTTTTTCTTTTAAATTTTCCTTTGATTTTTACTATTTTTTAAATGTCTTTTTAAATATTGTTAATATAAGAATATATTTTTATTAATATTTTAAATAATTTTTATGTTTTGTTTTTGTTTTTTTATTTCTGTTTTAGTTTAGCTACAGTACGTTTTAGTTAATTTTATGCTTCAAAAATGAGAAATGTTGGCCTCACAACTAACTGAATTAAAATACATTTATTAACAAACTAATTTACATAATACATTTTTTTCATATTGTACTTCAGCTAACGTTTATTTTTTCTCAGTTTACATAAATGTTAGTTTTTAAGTTTTAGTTGGCAATAAAAGTCCTGGTGGATGGAAACCTGGTTAATCTGTAGATTATTGCTGGTTCTGTGAAGTCAAGCATCACTCTTATACTGCTCATAATTAATCATGCATATTGAGATCCAGTTCAGTATCTCTTCCTCCGATGGAGATGGGAAGTGAGGGTCGTGTAGCTCACATTTCTCCTCAAAGAGAGAGTATGGCTCTTCAGGAGCATCTGTTTGGGTGACGCCGCGGTGCTAAAGAGCTGATTCTGCTGCACTTCCCATCTGCTCAGAGTTGCATCTTGATGAAAGAAATCTCATTTGCTCAATAAGATTTATGGCATATCTTTCTTTTTATTGTTTCATTTTCCCTTTAGATCCAATAAGAACATCCTTATAGTAAAAAACCTCATTTAGTTTTTCATTATCATTTTTTCATACTCTCTTTAACTCTATTTTACACATACACAGCACTTGTCAGTTTGTGCATGCTTGTGTATTAACCCCCAGTGCGCCAGGGGGCGCTAGAGTTCACTTCAGATGTCATTGTTATTTATTGTCTATAGCTTCAAATGACCATAAAACAATAATAAATAAATCAATAATAAATAATAAAAAATAACTGATATTTTGTTAATAATGTTGTCATTATAGTATATGTAGTCTTTGTAATTTTCACTTAAAAATAATAATAGTAATTAATAATAATAATAATAATAATGGTTATAATTTTTGTTATAGCATATTTTACGGTTCATAGTTTAAAATATAATGATAATAATAATAATGTTATGAAATAAAAATACTATATAAACAAAAATGATATTATTTCTGTTGTCATTGTATTTTTTAATGTATAGCCATATATGTATTTTTAATTTAAAATCATTTTTATTATATAATTTTTTTTATTTTAGTACATAACAGAAATAAATGTTTTAGTATTTTATTAAATTAATTATTAATATTAATTTGTTGCTGTTGTCTTCATTATATCATATTTTTCAAGTGTTTTTATTTAACTTTTTTTTGTTTTTGTTTTTTGCTTATTATTATTGTTGCTATTATTTTTATCAGGGCGATTTTTTTATGTTTATAACCTAAAATACTACTCCTACTAATAATGAAATGGCACAAATCACACAGAGATGCAAGATCTACAGAATTAGTGGATTTTATTTGCGTGCTCTCCTGCGTTTCTGTATGTATTCATTCATTCATTCATTCAGTGATGTCTTTACGAACCATTAGCCATTCTCCAACAGTGAAGTTTGACAGATCTGTGGTAAAAGGCTGTTCTCAGTGTTTTCTGTCTGTTTGCAGCTGATAAACGGATGGTTTGCTGAACCTGTTATCATTCTGACAGAGCAATGGCAGAAATCTTGCCTACAGCTCGTCCTGAGCGGCCAGAAATCACTCCATTTGTCTCTGAATCTCTAAAGTGTGATATTGTTATTTGTTGAAGTGTCACGCTGATTCTCCTCCAGTCCTTCTGGACAGAGGAACAATGCTGCTTTTAATAATACAGATACAAACTACTATATTTGGTCATGTATTATGGGACTACCATGCTTTTTGATTCATTTATTTTTTTCTTTGCATATGGACTGAAGTAGTACCATGATTTATTATTATTATTATTATTATTATTATTATTATTATTATTATTATTATTATTATTATTAATTATTATTATTTTTTGTATGAGGTTAAGTATAAGGGTTATTTAGTAGTTGAGATACTTTTTTAAAATTATATTTTTAAGAGTCTAAATATTAAAACTATTATTAATAATAATTATTAAAAATATTTATAATAATAATAATACTATTATAGTTTGGAATATTTTAAATAAAATAATTTCAGTTAATTTTTATATTTGATTTCATTATAATTTCCCTTAAAGTTTTAGTTTTTTTGTGTGTGTGTTTTCGTTTACTTTTCTTAATTTCGTACATCATGACAAACTACATTGAAATGAGAAATAAATAGATTTAAGATTTTAACAGTTTATTTTATTTCAGTTAAAGTTTATTTTATTATTTTAGTTTAACAAAAATAGTTTTATGGTTTTAGTTAACTATAATAACACAGCTGTACATAAAACCATGAATTAATTGTCAGAACATTTGAGAAAAAACTAAATTGTTGTCAAGATAGGTTTTATTTATTTTTATTTGCTCTCTTTAGCAACCAAAATTGTATTTTCTATTTTTATTTCTATTTTTCTGACAGTATATGTTTCTGGACTTAGAGTCACTTATATTAATGTATTAAATTAAGAAGAATAAAAAGTGAATAACGTCATTTTGTTTCATTTCACAGAAATTAACATAAAATTGGAAAAATAATTCTTAGACCATATGAAGAAAAACTATGTTTTTGGCATTATACAGCATATTTGTATTTATTTTTATTTAGCATTTTTTGCCTTAATTAATAAAATGAATAGTTATTGTTTTTTTTATTATTATAGTGTTAGTGGTTTAATATTTTTTCTTATAGCTTAAAACTTTGAATAATTTTTTTACTCAGAAAAAAAAATAAAAAATAAAAAAAATAAAAAAATAAAAAATAAAATAAAATAAAATAGTATATATATATATATATATACAGTATAAAATTTAATTTAGTTTCTGTTTTTAGAGTTGCATAAAAATCAACTAGAAAGACAAAAAATAAAATAAAATAAATTACAATTCAATAATCTTTACTTATATCCATGTTTTGTCCTTTTTTCAGTTACAGTATGTTTCTGTTTTTAGAGTTTGTTTAGTCAAAAAATTGGTTTTATTTTTTATATTTACAGTATTTTTTTGGCCTAAGAGTCATGTTGTGTCCAAAAATAAATAAATATTCATGATTTGTCCAACCGAAAGATACACAAGCAAACAAGAAAAAAAAAAGTGATTTGGGTACAGAAATGAACATAAACTGCCAAAATAATTGTCAGAAAAACCACAACAAAAGAAATCAACTGTGACACATCCAGAAGACCTGCAGTGACGCAGCAGGTCCCTGGAGTAGCAGCGTTGGTCCAGACGGAGGCGCTGTTGCAGCACAGCAGATACAGCAGGGAGGAGATGACCTTCATAAAGCCAAGAGAGAGCCAGGAGAGACACAATCCAGCTCTGACCTCAACATATCGATTCAGAGAGAGAGAGAGCGAGCAGAGCTTGTGTTTTAGTCAATGGAAACATGATTCTCTTCCGCACAACACCAGGCCCAGCGTTCAGCCTCCTGCATCTGACCGTAAACACCACAGCTCCAGATCCTTCCTCACACAGGCATATGAGCTCCAATCATTCATTCAACAACAATACTGTTAATAAACACCGGGAGGAATTCAGTAAGAATGACCTGCGTTCACTGATGGCGCTTGACTGAATGAATTGTAACTGAATCAGGTGACTGTGGAAAAACACCCTCAAATTAGTGCAGAACGCAATGAGCAATTATCTAATAGAGTCATAGACGCCTACCGGTGATTTCATGACCTTCAGGGATTCATTCAGAGTGTGCATACATCTAATAATCACATGAAACCTCAATCACACACTAATCACATCCTAACATCTGCACATTTGTGACCCTGGAGCACAGAACCAGTCTTAAGGGTCAGTTTCTCGAAATTGAGATGTATGCATCATCCGAAAGCTGAATAAATCATATTTTAATGTACGGTTTGTTAGGATCGTACAATATTTGTCTGAGATACAAGTATTTGAAAATCTGGAATCTGAGGGAGCAAAAAAATCTAAATATTGAGAAAATCACCTTTAAAGTTGTTCAAATTAATTCTTAGCAATGCATATCACTAATCAAACATTACGTTTATATATATATATATATATATATATATATATATATATATATATATGGTAGGGAAATTCACAGACTATCTTCATGGAACATGATCTTTACTTAACATCCTAATGATTTTTGGCATAAAAGAAAAATCTATAATTCTGATCCAGTGTTTTTTTGGCTATTGCAACAAATAAACTCCAGAGTCACATATGCATTAGAAATTAAAGTTATTTAAAATATTTAGATTACATTTTATTTTATTGTAGTTTTTATTTATTTATTTATTTTCAGAAGGCTGATTTGTAACAGAAATATAATTATGCAAGGTTACAGACTTTTACAGGCACATTTTGACCATGCACTAAAATACAATGCAAGACAGAACA